>NC_042617.1:258783609-259083818 GCF_901001135.1 Rhinatrema bivittatum | reverse complement strand
TAAGTTTTAAAGGGTCGGGTGGGTTTTTTTTTTTTTTTAATCGGGCCATCGGCGCCATTTTTATTAGTGGCAGCCAAAATGGCGCGATGGCCCGAGAGCGGGAGATCGCTTCGGGACCCCCCTCCTGGACCACCAACTAATTTAAAACATTTTGGGGGGGTTTGGGAGGGTAAGGGATTCGTTTTAAAGGGTCGGGGTGGGTTTAGGGGTTGTTTTGGTGTGCCGGTTTTCCCGCCCTCCCCCCAAATAACTCCCGTACCCAATTAACAATTTTTCACAATAAATCGGGGGAATTTGTATTGTATCGCGCACTCTAACAATTTTTGACGATTTAAAAAATATCGGATGATTTTTTAAATAGTCAAAAAACGATTCAAATCCCTACTATCAACTGTATTAGTGCAACATGCAAGTACAGTCCATCTCACACCCTGTCTTCTGTGTAGGAATAATGCTTCCACTGGATACAACTTTATACCTATCTGCTAGGACTCAGACTCAGTTGAAACACGGACTCTTTATCCAGTTTCCTCAGGATACATCCATTGTGCCTCTGGGCTATATAACTTCTCTTTTACTTCCAGCACATCATACAGCTCAGCTTCTCTAAATATTTTCCTGCTTAGGGCCAGTCAATACATCTGTCGGGATAGGGGCACAAAACTTCCAGTGTCATTTAAAAAGCATACATGTGTTTTCAGGGAAATGAAGGTGCAGTTAACAGCTGCCTTGGTAGTCCACGAGGGCATCACACTTCAGAGCCAGCAGGTGGGTATAAGAATGCAGTTCCTTATGACCTACAAATAAACAAGAGAAAAACACAGTATCATTAACAAGCCTTACCTCATGCTTACCACACAAAACTACCATTGAGGACCTTGCCACTTCACTTCCACCACCCCTGCTCAGCAGAATTTTACCCCAAGCTGCTTGACTGCATATGTCCTCTTACACTTTTGCCGTAAGTGTACATTATTGTAGGACCTATGAAATTTGGCTACCACAGCTATCATTTGGTGTTGGTGCCATTTTCTCAATGCCTTTCCTTGCTTTTCTTCTTATATTCATTCTTATAAGAGATATAGCAATTCACAAATATCTATATATACTTTATTCAATTTGTTAATTTTTTTTTTTTTATTCCTTTCCCTTTGGGAGTGGTTATGTATATACATTCTGGAAAAATGAAAACATGTTATTATTATTTTGCCATTTACTTCAGACCAGAAAAAATATCTGCCTCAGCTGAGCTTTTATGGCATAGTGCTGTTTTAGCAATATATAAACTAGAGCAATGGGAAGGTTTGGAACAAGAAGTCTTGAAAGGCACTAATGTCTGGCATTCATTTGCTGTCATACCAGAATTTTGCCTTATCTGCCACATCGTGAAAACAATCTGAAAGACAGAATTAGCACAACTTAAATGCTTCAAGCTTCAGAAGCTTGAGACATTTAGAAGCTGCTTGAACACTTGAATGTATGCTGTATGTTTTTTTTACTGTATGCTGGATCAGATAACAGTCTGAAAGTATTTTAGCATGCATTTCAACATTTGGATCAGCCTGTTCCTCTTTCTTGATAATTTGTGTTTAACGTTCCCAAGGGAAACAAGAGAAACAACAGCTATAGCAATAAAATAGGTGCTAACCTCCTGCCACCAGGCCAAAACTGAAGTCTGATCATAGATAATATGGATCAGTTCAAAACCTGAGACTTGTCTCTGATATTATACTTTCCATAATTTGTAACCTTACTTCACTATTATTATTATTTTGTAATTTTATCCCTGTCTTTTCTTACTCTTTTTAATTTATTTTATTTTGGCAACACTTATAAAATTGTCTTGCCAATAGCATTTTCTGAATCTGAATTCTTCTTTGCCCATAAATACTTTTTTAATATTGTAGATTGACTGTTGTGCCATAATGTGAACACTTCCATAATCATGTCTTCTATATGGGCCAAAGATGTTACAGGCAGATTTAGATACACAATTCTCTGATTTTAACATTAATGAAGACAGACTCACTGAATGCATCATGTTATAACACTACTATATTATATGAACCTCTGGATTATATGATTACACCCTTAAGCACACAGAAGCTTGCGCTCATGGGTTATCAGATAAAATACAGCTGAACCCAGTGCTTTATGATGGTTGCTTGAACAGTTTTTCTAAGTAGTCCACTCAAATAATTTTAAGAAATGGTTCTGTACTTTTTCATGTTATAAAACAGCATCCATAAAACTCAGTTTATAATTCAGAACTATTTAAAACACAAAATATTGGCTACTGTTTATTGAACCAGCACTAACAAATTCCTTTCACTTGTAATCTCAGTGTGTAATCCACAGATCTAAATTTGAAATGGCAAATTATCTATAAATATAACTAAAGAAATGCTAAACTCACTTAATTATAGTGCATCAACTTCTGCTTTGTTTCCCTGCATTTGGTATTAGAGCCTTGGTGTGTCACAAACAAAATGGGTAAAATTTGTTTACAGTGCTTGAGTTACAAGAGCTCAGCATAGTCAGTACAGCATAGCTGACACATTTGCAGTTTGGACACAAGATTAATTGGCTAAATATCCCACATTCACCCACTTAAATAATATTACCAAATAAGAGGAATGTACATACACATAAATAAAATATGCAAAAAATAAATAATTCAGATTCACATTCAATCTAGCAATTTAATTCCTTATTTATAAATCCAACACATTATTTATAGCATACCCACAATATGTATATATATATAAACATATACACAAACCATATAAAATCACTGACATACATTTAAAAAAGTCCCACATATTATACCACATAATTCACCCTCACAATACAGCTAACATCTCAGATGTCCACTCACAATACAACCCCAATATCTTTAAAAAAAACATATAAATACAGTTAAAGATAACAAATATACAATATATCAAATACAAGGAAGCAGATCCACAATATTGTGCTCCTAATGTAATATTTAACCCTAATTGTGAGTATTTCACAAATCTTCAATTGAATATACCTGTATGGTGGTCATTCCAAATGTTATTACTCCAACTGCCACATATACATATCCTGATGATTTGTATCCCAGCACTTGAATCCTCATGTCTTGTTTACTCATCTCAATACAGGCCCATGTTTTGCCTCACAAAAAGGCTGCCACATGGGAACTAAAACAAAAAGCAAATGTACTAAACCAAAAAATAAAAAATATAACCACATAAAACCTAAACCACAAAACCCTAGATTTACCATTCTGCTATATTTATATTTATAGCAGAATGATGAGGCATGGAAAAAAAAAAGGGGAGAGGGCGATCGTGGGCAGTGAGCCGCATCGCGGCAATGCGGTTTCACCCGCTGCAGTGCAGCCACACTACACAGTATTGCCTTCTATAGCGCCACAGAAAAAGGTGTAGTTATTTTCCGTGGTGCTGCCAGCGATAATGTGAAAAACATTATCGCCCACAGTGTTGCCGGGAGATAACTCTGCCTGAACCCCGCTTGCACTCCTCCCCTTCCCCTAATTAGAATAATATCGCCATGATACCGGAACATCGCACAATAAAGAATGACCCTGTAAATTCCTTACCCTCATTATGACTAACAAAAAAAACAAAGGGCCGGATTTTAAAAGTCCTATGTGCGTAATCCAGAGAATTTACGCGCCTAGGGAGGTTACGCATGCCGGTCCTATTTTATAAAGGCCGGCGACATGCGTAAAGCCCCGGGACGCATCTAAGTCCCGGGGCCTCAAAAATGGGGCTGTCCGGGAGTGGGATGGGGCCAGAGGCCTCCGGCACAGTGGCCATTTGCTGCTGTGTTGGAGGATTGTGTGCTGGCAGGCTGCCAGCGTACGCAACTTGCACCTGCCTGGAGGCAGGTGCAAAAGGTAAGATAGAGGTCAGGGGGGGGAAGGCTGCGGGCGTCGGCGGGTGTACAATTGTGCACCCCCTTGCACGTGCTGACCCCTGGTTTTATAACATGCGCACACCTGCGCACGCTTGTTATAAAATCAGGCATCCATGTGTGCGCGCCAGGTAGCATGCGCACATTTACGCCCGTGCACTTCTTTAAAAATCTACCCCAAAGGGAAGAAACCACAAAAACAAACACTTATCATATCTTACAAAAAATAAAAAAACACTTTAAATTCAAAAACATTAATATATACACAACTTACCTTCAAAATAATTTCACATTTAAAAGGCCAATAAACTAGCAAAACCACCACAAACTTCCAGCAAATGAAGACTAACATCCCAACCAATCAAACAATTTTATATCTCTCAGAAGACAATTTACTTTAATCACATGTCTGCACAACAGAAGGGGTAATTTTCAAAAGGAGTTATGCACGTAAATGTAACTTCTATTGTAGCAGTTTTCAAAAGCCCACTTACTCAAGTAAAGTGCATTTACTTGAGCAAAACCCAATTCTGCTTGAGTAAATGCTTTTTAAAATCAGGCCCTTAGTGAGTGGCAGCCAATCAATGAAAAGACCTAAACCAAAGCTATGGTCTGATGAAACATACCAACAAGGAACAACTGCCAACTCTCTTTCAACCTATAGAGAAGCCATCCGATCAATCTTAGAATTCAAACCATTAGAAAAAATTGAATTCAGAGCATAAATCCACTTTTGTTCCAACTATAATAACTGTCTATCTAAGACCCTTCACAGAGGATACGGAATAACCTGCTGTAGTACAAAAAAATGTAAATCATGAGTGCTTTTCCCACTGGGCCGGATTTTAAAAGCCCTGAGAGCGTAAATCCGGCCGGATTTTCGCTCGCCGGCGCGCCTATTTTGCATAGGCCGCCGGCAAGCGTACAGCCCCGGGACGCGCGTAAGTCCTGGGGCTTCGTAAAAGGGGCGGGGAGGGGGCGTGGTTGAGGCCTCCGGACCAGCCCCCGGGTTGGGTGATGGCGCACCAGCAGCCTGCTGGTGCGCGCAGATTTACGCCTGCTTTTGGCAGGCGTAAATCTGCCAACAAAGGTGGGGGGGTGGGTAGAAAGTTCCCTCCGAGGCCGCTCCGATTTCGGAGCGGCCTCGGAGGGAACAGGCAGCGCGCTGCCAAAGGTGTGTGGGGGGGGGGGGGGTTTAGATAGGGCCGGGGGGCGGAGGGAACAGGCAGCGCGCGCTGGGCTCGGCGCGCGTAGGTTGCACAAATGTGCACCCCCTTGCGCGCGCCGACCCCGGATTTTATATGCTACGCGTGTATCTTATAAAATCCAGCGTACTTTTGTTCGTGCCTGGTGCGCGAACAAAAGTACGCGCTTGCGTAAATTTATAAAATCTACCCCACTGTGTTTTGCAGGTTAGCTTGTTCCCTGGTGATGAATGTTGGTTTCCTGGTTGCTCTTGTTGGTGCTAAGCCTCACCCAATGGTGATATCAGGACACGCCCTAGTAAATTCCTGCAGCAATGCTGGAGGTGCTTCACACCAGAGAGGCATGCAACTAAGGAGCATGCTCCTTTGTGCGTTCTTTCATGCGCAATTGAGTTGCTGAAACAACCATTGGTCAGCCCCTGTCACATGGTAGGAGCAACCGTCCAATGGCGCTGATAGTCCCTGTGACATAGTATGGGCAAAGGCTATCGGCGCCATTTTGGTTACTGGCAGCCGACAGCCCGAGGGCAGGAGATCACTCCTAATTTGTGATAAACGAACCACATCTCTAGTTATAACAGGCAGAAAATATTATGGTCAGTTTGCCATAGTGTCTATAATCTGAGAACTAGACCTGTCAGAGTTTAACAAACATGAAAACAGCAAGGAATTTGACCCCAAAGGACACTGCCCTGCAATTCTCTACTCTTTCTCTGTTATTGGCAAACAGGCCATTCAGAAGAAGATACCAGTTCTGGTTGACCTGATAAGAGCTAAGTCCCCTGATTTGTTATGAATAACAGAATCATGGTTGTTTCCATCTGATACAACAATTCTGGATGATTTCTCTCTTCCTGGGTGCAGTGTATTCTAAACCACAATTGGGAAAATGAGCGCAGTGGCACCAAGACCGCAGCTGAACCAGAAAGCAGAGAAACTCACTGAGGTGAGTCCTACTGACTTTCATTTCCATCGTGTTTCGCCGGCCCTGACGTCATCAGGACGAGCCGCCAGCGCCCATAAAATCGGCGCTACAGCGGCGCACCACAGCCGCCGGCGCGCTGCCAAAGCCGAGCTCGCCTAAGGGGCGTGTGTGGTTATGTTCGGCTTGGTCCAGCTTAGTCTGGTTAGAATGGTTTAATGGGGGAATCTCTGTTGATTTAGCTGCCGCAAAGGTAAAAAATAATCACAGTTTGCTGATATAGGCGAATCTCCTGTTTTGAGGTAAAAGGTATATCCCCCTACGACCCTTCCATCTCCTATACAGCAGGAAATTATTCGCTATATGTCAGCCTCTGCACAAAATAATCTAGTAACTAAGGATACTGCTGATCCTGAACATGTGGGAGGAAGGACTGGATCTATTGAGGAGGCTTCGCTGAGTCCCAACCTGGGTTTACCACCATTGCAGAGGGCGAGTGTGACTTCTCCTGGGACAACATTGGAGCAGATAAGTCCCCTTGGTGCCAAGTTTGATTTGGTTAACCTAGGGAATAGAAACCCAGTAACAGGAACGGAGGATGGCCGGTTACGAGTTTTGGAGGGACAAGCCCCCCAAGTGACTGTGTCTGGAGGGGAAAATCTACATGGCTGGTGAAGAGCCCTTGGAGATTATGACACGCCCTATGGTGGTTACACTAGAATTGTTGTGGGACTTGATGGTGGCAATGTCAAATAATATAAAAGGGTTGGAAAAAAAGATAGATTCTATTGCAGGTAAAAGTCAGCAGGATATAATAGTAATCCAAAATGAGGTGAAAAAAAATCTGAAGAGAGAATTAAAAAACTTGAAGAAGCAGGTAAAAAGTCTATGGAATTTCAAGCTGCAGTAGTAAAAGAGAGAGAATTTCTGTCTAGAAGATTAGAGAACTTTGAAAACAATTCTAAACGTCTAAATCTTCGTCTGTTCAACTTCCCTAGGGTAGTTGGGCAGGTTCCGATGGAGACGCTGGTGTGCTTCCTAAAAGAAATATTGTCTTTTTCGGAGGATGAATTGCCATATATAAGTTTCTGTTATTTTCTACCTAAGAAAAATGACAATTTGAATACAATAGAGCTGCCTTTTCAAGGAAATCTCACAAATCTTTTAGAAAACTCTAACAATCAGATAATAGACAGGGGAATATTATTTGTTTCTTTTATGAATTTCCTTGACTTAAATAAGGTAATGAAAAAATATTTTTCTAAATATCCTATTTCCTTTCATGATAACATAGTAAAAATGTTCCCCGATTTATCATATACGACCCAGCTTAAGAGAAAAGGTAGTAGTTTTCCGCCAAGAAGTGTTATCTTTGGGTTACTCATTTAACCTGAGATTTCCCTGCAAGTGTTTAATAAAGAAAGAGCAGGATATGTTTATTTTCTTTTTACCTGACCAATTAAAACATTTTTTGGAACAGAGAAGGCTACCTACCTCGTCCCGAATTTCTAGTGAATTAGAATAAATATAGTGCAGTAACTGTGAAATGTTGTGAATATGAAAAGATTTTTTATGATCCTTCCCATTTGATTATTTGACCTTTGCTTTTTTCCTTGTTTGTAGATAAGTTATTTAATTGATGTTAATATAAAAAGTAATTGTGGAAAGTATTTAGTTTGAAGAATTCAAACTGTATTGAAGTAATGGATAAGTATTTGTATTAATTTTGAAAAAACTCAATAAAGATATAATTAAAAAAAAAAAAACAATTGGGAAAATGGGATGGGGGCCTCCTAATGGTAGCAAAGTCTGCCCTCCAGCTGTCCATTACCCGGACAGAACATACTAAGCCCTTAGAATTACTATATTTAACCTCTGCTTTTAATTGGAATTTGGGTCTAATTTATGCTCCACCAGGGTATCTCGACTCAAATCTGTCCACTTTGATGGATGGCCTATTAACCATTAAGGCTGATGTAAAAAATACATAATCTTAGGAGACTTCAATCTATGAGTGGATTGCGACCCCCCCCCCCCCCCTTTCAAATGTCTGTAGAGATTATTTTAGATGCTATGCAGACACTGGATTAGTCTCAGTTGGTTGAAAAACCAAAGCACAGATGAGGCCACACTCTGGACCAGGTCTTCACATCAAACACCTGGACAGACTCCTACTTTTAGTTCTGTGTGGAGACACCCTGGTCAGATCATTACTTAGTACAGTACTCTATTTGGCTCCCAAATCATTCACTTCGAGGTCCTCATATACTCCAGACAATATGGAGAAGACCAGCTATAGATGCAGACGAGTTAACTATTCAATAGTTACCAGCTGTCTTGATGTCTTTTGCCTAAGACTCTGATAGTCTTACCACAGTCTGGCAGGCTTCCCTTCATCCATACTTTAGTAACACAGAGACAAAAAAAAACCCAGCTCCTTGGTACTTTGCTCCTACCATGTGACAGGGGCTGACCAATGGCACCTGTAGCCCCTGTGACAAAGTGAGGGCAAAGGCTGACGGCACTATTTTGAATACTGGCAACAGACGGCCTGAGTGCAGGATATGGCTCCAGGACCCCCGCTGGGCCACCAGAGGTGCCGCAAGGATCGATGTTGGGACCGGTCCTATTCAATATTTTTGTGAGCGACACTGCGGATGGGATAGAAGGTAAGGTTTGTCTTTTTGCAGATGACACTAAGATCTGCAACAGAGTGGATATGCCGGAAGGAGTGGAGAGAATGAGATGGGATTTAAGGAAGCTGGAAGAGTGGTCGAAGATATGACAGCTGAGCTTCAATGCCAAGAAGTGCAAAATCATGCATATGGGGTGTGGAAATCCGAAAGAACTGTAATCGTTGGGGGGTGAAGGGATGATGTGCACGGAGCAGGAGAGAGACCTTGGGGTGATAGTGTCTAACGATCTGAAGTCGGAGAAACAATGTGACAAGGCGATAGCTAAAGCCAGAAGAATGCTGGGCTGCATAGAGAGAGGAATATCGAGTAAGAAAAGGGAAGTGATTATCCCCTTGTACAGGTCCTTGGTGAGGCCTCACCTGGAGTACTCTGCTCAGTTCTGGAGACCATATCTCCGAATAGACAGACATAATGGAGGCGGTCCAGAGAAGAGCGACCAAAAAGGTGGATGCTCTTCATCGAATGACTTATGAGGAGAGATTGAAGAATCTAAATATGTACACCCTGGAGGAAAGGAGGAGCAGGGGTGATATGATACAGACTTTCAGATACTTGAAAGGTTTTAATGATCCAAAGTCAACGACAAACCTTTTCCGTTGGAAAAAAATCAGCAGAACCAGGGATAACGATTTAAAACTCCAGGGAGGAAGACTCAGAACCAATGTCAGGAAGTATTTCTTCATGGAGAGGGTGGTGGATGCCTGGAATGCCCTTCCGGATTTTGGATAGGGATGTGTAATTGATTGAAATTAATGGGTAACATGTAACAAGTGAGTTCATTTTTGGTTTGGTTTCTTGTTTTTGAAACAAATGGATGGTGGCTCCTAAAATGCCTGAAAATTTGTCTATGGATCCATTTTAGTCTATGGGGCAAGAAAAACTTCACATTTTTTCTCTTCATGTCAGAGAGAGTGGAGCTAAGATGGGTAAGGGCAAGGAAGGAGGAGGACCAATCAGGCTATTCTAGTATGACATTCATTTTTTAACCTGTCACCATTTTGTTCAGAGTCATTTCTCTGTTGGATTTCAGGAAGAGAGGTTTTGAAGCGTGAAAGAAAAAGTTCATAAAGGCGTAGATTTTAAAAGGGTTGCGCGCGTAAGATACGTGCGCAACCCCTGAAAATCTACCCCTGCCTCCCCCTGCGCCTGCTAAGCCTATCTTGCATAGGCTCGGCAGTGCGCGCAAGCCCCGAGACGCGCGTAAGCCCTGGGGCTTTGAATAAGGGGCTGGCTGGGGGCGTGGTGGTAGGCCGGGGTGTGTCTGGAGTGTGGTGGCGGTCCATGGGCGGGGCTGGAGGTGTGACGGTGGTCTGGGGGCGGGGCCGAGTGCTCCAGCACAACGGCCTGTGCCGGGGCAGGGAGCCAGCGGTGTGTACAAGTTACGCCTGCCAGAGGCAGGCGTAATTCCACAAAATAAGGGTAGGGAGGATTTAATTAGGGCTGGGGGGGGGGGGGGAACAAAAAAAAAGTTCCCTCCAAGGCCGCTCCAATTTCGGAGGGAACGGAGGCACGTTGCTCGGCTTGGCGTGCACAGGTTGCACAATTGTGCACCCCCTGCACGCGCCGCCCCTGGATTTTATAACGTGCGCACGGCAGCACACGCCCGTTATAAAATTGGGCATAGATTTGTTCGCGCTGGGTTGCGTGAACAAATCTGCGCCCTCACATAAGTTTAAAGATTTGCCCCAAAATGTTTTAGATTGAAGTATAGGGAGATATCTCATGTTTTACCACTGAATCACCAAATATGAATCATAATAGCCAAGAAACATACAGGCCAGTATACTGACAGCACTGCAAAAGCACTGCACAGCTCAGTGAAAAAAGAAGAACTTTTGCCCTGATATAGTGAAGGATACTTTATCAAGATGTGCTTGTTTATAAATGCCTGTTTAAATTAAAACAAGCAGACAGAAGGACAATATAACCTAAGCTCATAAGCCAGGAGTCCAGGATCAGCCAAGGCAAGATCCAGAGGTTGGAAAGACCCCCACCCTTGGAAGAAAGGGGGGGCAGTCTAAGACAGAGAAAAACACTCTGACACACAGCTTGGCATACAGACATGGCAGATCTCCCCCAGAAGAAATGGGGAGGGGGGAAAAGGTCCTGTAAGATGGCAGTATCTCCCTGAAATAATTGGGGGGGGGGGGGGGGGGAGGGAGACTTAATGTGGCAAAGACCCTCCACCTACCATATGATTATGCATGAGTTTATGCATATTTATCAGCTGAAAAGTATAAGTCAGGGGGCAAAGAAGAAGTAGTGAGCAAATCCTGAGAAAAACCCTGAGACCAGAGAAGGGACCCCTGAAAGAAAGAGGAGCATGCAGCAGACTAGCAGCCCCTGCTATTGAGGAGGGAGAAGACTAGGTGTGGCCAGAGACTGGGGCAAGAGACCAGAGAGAGGAGACACTCTGCTCAGGTGTAGAGAGTGACACGGAGTCAGAGATGGTATGGGGGTGAGGGCAAGCCCAGGTAGCCCATCAACTACCAGAGCCAGAATCAAGTCTCCTTCCAGGACCACCTGCCTGCTCTGCCAGTACCAAGTCCAGGAAGCAAGCTTCTCCCCTGTCCATATTCTCCAGACCTCCAGCCAGCGTCTGCTTCAGAAGTAAACAGAGAGATACTGCCTAAAGCTGGGACCAGGGGTAAGTAAGTTAGCTATAAATATTAATATATTAAGCAGGCAAAGGTTTATGGCATGTGTGAAACACCCTTGATACAAAACTTTCTTTAGGGAAAACTGGTGCTTAGTGGCTAGGATATTAGAGACAGGAATGGTTGTTATTTTCTAAATGCTAAACCCTGCCAAATTTGATAAATAAAAGTCTACTTCTGAGGAGAACATGTTGTCTTTTTCCTGACTTAGGATTAGAAGGAAGGTGGGAGGACAGCTTGTAGTGTCTTGTAGCAGACAGGTCCCTGCACCCCTAAACATGTTACAGTGGAAAGCAAGATGGGCTGTTGCATGTTGCTGTGTCACTATTTCATAGGAGACACTGTAAGCTCTCTGTTGACTGTTACAAGTACACAAAAGGGGCGTCATGAATAGCATATATATATATAGAAAATATACAATGAAACAAATGTGCGGCAAATAATATATACTGATCAATATTTATTAACAACAATTTTTAATAATACAGTCACCACAGAGGTACATTTTTGTATCAGATAATCAAACAGTTGAAAAATTAGGGACCCCGCCACGACAGTGTTAAAAAAGTTTGATGACTGCAGACAGACAGTATATCTGCAGCACATAGTAGAGACATCTATGTTTTATTGTGAGTAAAGGTATATAACAGTGATTCTGACTGGCAGGCATAGCAGCATTTGCACACTGTGTGTGTGGGGAAATGAGCCAGTGTACTGCATGTGTGACTCTTCCCTGTAGAGTCACTAAGCCAATGTAAGTCTAGATATAGTCAACAAACAGGCATCAGTGTATCTTTATTTCTAACAAAAGTGACCATGTCTGGTTTTGCCACCTGTGCATGTCCACAGTAGTACTGGGTGAACAACATTGTAACACTAAAAATCTCTAGCTACTAGTAATCTGTTTTAAAATCCATCATGTCAATGTCATGAAAGGATAGACCTGGCAGCAAGAAGAGAGGAAGAGAAAAGGCTGTTCCTCTACAAGCAGTATTGATGGTAGTAGTCATAACACCCAGAAGTCAATATTCAAATGCTAGATTGCTGGATATATAGGACCTATCTGGTTGTCTAGTTAGCCAGTTAAGTTGTGGGTGGGCAATGGGTTGATCGGGGTGGCGCTACTTAATCAGATAACTTATCTGACAAAGTAGCAATATTCAGCCTTAGACAGATAACCTAACCATAGAAGTAAGACCTGCTCAATAGAAGGTCTAAACTTAGATGGATAAGACATATCAGTCTAGTAGCGCTTTTTATGGGGATATACAGCAGCATAGCCATGTAAGGCTAAACTGCAATGTCCACTCCACTCTTAGGGGTAGATTTTAAAAGGTTGTGTGCTCCAATGCTTGCGACCTTCTTCTACCTTGACCTCTGTCCAGCCTTCAGCCTCTGCTATACCCTGTGGCAGGTCCAAAAGGGCTTGGAACGGTTGGAGGACCATTCAGAGACTACCATTGCATTGGTGGTCTAATGGGCATGCAGGTCAGTGGAGGATTCGAGACTTAGACTGTCTTCACTGCAAGGGCACACATTCTCCTTGTTCCATCCCCCTAGGTTGTGCTCCATCCCATCGTTAGCTCAACAGGAGTACAAAGCCTTGAGCATCCTGAGCTCGAGGCCGACGCAAGCTCCAACAATTTACCGAAGCCATGTGCCCGGTGGGACTACCCTTGCCCCAGGTCCTGTCCTGGACTCCAGAAAAAATGTTTTTTTCTCTTTGGATCTTGATTCCACGACCTGCTGGAGGCGCCAGCTGTCTGGTTCCCATAACCTGCAGGAGGCACCTGCATCCAGACTTCCAGTTCCTCGACAATTCCAGGATAGGGTTCCATGACCCGCAAGAGGCTCCTGCGCCCCACCTGATGTTTGCCCCCATAGCCTCATCCCACCCTGGATTCCCACCTGTGTTTTCCTTGTCTTGTTCCTTGCTCTTGTTCTCTTGCTCTTGTTGTTCTCCACTTTGTTCCTTGTTCTCTGCTCTGTTGCTGTATTCTTGTTGTTCTCCGCTCCACTGTCTTGTCTTGTTCCTTTGCTCCGCTGTTTTGCTTGTTCTTTGCTCCACTGTTTTGTCTGTTCTTGTTCCATTTGTCTGTTTTGCGTTTCCATGTTTTCTTGTTCTTTTGTGCGCTCCCTGGACCTGTGTTCCCTGGTTCTATGGTCTTTTCATATTGTTCTTCCATACGAACTGCAGGAGGTGCCTGCACCATTTCAGTTCCAGTTGTCCTTCCTGGACCTCCCGAAGAAGGGAGGGGACCCCCTTTGAGGGGGGGGGGGTACTGTTGCGATGCGGGCCATGGCCGGAGCCACGAGCCGCCTTTTACCTCCGTCATCGTCCTGGCCAGGCCGCAGCCTGACTTCTTCACGGCCCGGAGGCCACTATCTTCACCGCTCCTGCGGCCAGCCTGGAGCCGCCGACGCCCCGGACCTCCGTGGCCCGGCCGCAATCTTGCCGGCATGGCAGAAGCTGTGCTGGGTCTCTCCAACGTGGCCTGGAGGCCGCTGAAGCCGGGCCTTGTTCGGCTGTACCGCCCCCGGACTTCTCCTGCGTAGCTCTCGCCATCGCTGATGTCGGATCCTGCCCTGAGGCCCATCTCCAACTCTTCTCCAGCTCAGCATTCAGCGGCAGCATGGCCACTGTCCAGGGTCCTGCCCATTCTACGGCTTCCTCTTGGATTTAAAAGGCCAGCCAGGTGTGGCCCATCTGAACTCCTCCCAGGGAGTTGCCTGTCTTAAACCCTATAAAAGGGCTTCTCCTTCAGTCAGTCCTTGCTTTGGCAAGGAGCTAGACCTCCTGGGCTACTTGTCCCAAGGACTCCTTGTTTCAGCTCCTTCCTGGCATCCTGATTTCATCCATGGACTTCCATGTTTCCTGTATCTTTGTATCTCCATGGTCTCCCTGATGTTCCTTGATGTCCTGTTGTCTCAAGTTCCGTCATGTTCCCAGTCCTAATGCTCTAGGTCCGGTGGTACCCGTGCCTCCAGAGATTCCCTGCTTTTACTCCGAGTTTCCTAGTTCCAAGGTTTTATCTGTTCCCAAGTTCTGACTCTGGAATGCCGAGGGGTTTCCACTAACCTGCGCTATGAGACTTCCTGAGCCTGTCCCGATCTCCTCGTGGTCCGCGACCAGCCATCCAGCTGTGTAGGGCATGAAGGGGACAGTGTGGTCCGCGACCAGCCCCATGTGCTGTGTAGGGCGCCTGAGGGTCTTGCTCATCCCTCTTGTTTCCTGTCCTTGTCCCAAGCTCCACATCAGAGTCTTTACTCCAAGTTCCAGTCTTCACTCCAAGCTCCAATGCTTATGACCTTCTTCCACCATGACCTCTGTCCAGCCTGCAACCTCTGTTATACCCTGTGGCAGGTCTGAAAGGGCTTGGAACGGTCGGAGGATTATTCAGAGACCACCATTGCATTGGTGGTCTCATGGGCATGCAGGTCGGCAGAGGATTCGAGACTTGGACTGTTTTCACCGCAAAGGCATACATTCTCCTTGTTCCATCCTGGAGAGCTCTAGGTTGTGCTCCATCCCATCGTCAGTGCAACAGGATTGCCAAGCCTTGAGCATCCCGAGCTCGAGGCTGAAGCAAGCTCCAACAGATTTAATGGGTAAGAAAAATTATATGTTGTCGGAATATAGCCTGTATGACAATCCTAATGTAGAAAGAAGATGACAAAGTAGGGCCAAATACATATTTATTTATTTACTTTCAGCATTTCATATACCATCCTGTCTAATATAGACCAGAATGGTTAACAAGCTAAAAACATACTCAGTATGTACATAAATCTATATCACAGGTCATAAAACAAATCACAATTATATATACTGAACAGTGCCGATGAAAATGAGAATCTCTGTGGAACACCAGAGGTGATGGGTTACAACGTTGAAAAGAAATTGGCTATTCTGACTTGTTGTGATTTGTCTGTAAGACAGGATGAAAACCAGACATGGACGGTGGCACTAATACCAGCCTCAGCGAGGCACAAAAGTAGAATCTTGTGATTCAATGTGTCAAATACTGATGTGATGTTCAATAAAACCAGCATATAAGAGTTATCTGAGTCAACACCTCTGATAATTGTGTTGGTACCTGTTAGTTGAAGAGATTCAGCATTATAATATGATTTTGTCTGAATCTGAATTAATATTGATCAAGTACAGTATGGGTGTCAAGGAAATGCGTTAGTTGTTTTAAGACTGCTGCCTCAATTGGATTGGTGAGAAAAAGAAGTGAAGATATGGGATGGAAGTCTAAAAGGTCTGATAGATCAGCAGATGGCTTTTTAGGTAATGGACAAACTGATGTTCTTTTTGGTGTTGCTTGAAAATTTCCTGAAGACAGAGAAATTTACGATTCTGGAAGTTGGTTCAATGATTTTATGTCATATAAATCCTTGGGAATTGAACAAGGATTTAATGAAGAAGCTGAACTAAGTTTGCTTATAATTTTTAGCAATTCTGATTGTGATACAGACTCAAATTCAGAACATACATTAGGTAGGGTAATGGAAATAGGTGGAAAATAGACCATAAATGATGCACTTATTGTGGCAATTTAATTAGAAGAAGGTGGCAAATGATTGGTAGGTGTGTTGAAGGATCTTTTAAAAGAAATGAGTATGAATGAGTTTGAATGTGTTGGATGTTCACTAATGTGGTAGCTAGAAAATATAAAATCCTTTTCTTCAAGTGGGTAGAAATAATGCTTTTGCAACAGTATGTCACCTCTATTTATATCCCTCTAAAAAAGATGTACTATATGTGGTAGATTTTCAAAACTTACGCTTACGTGCATGTTATAAAATACTGGGTCGGCGTGCGCAACGGGGGGGGGGGGGGGTAATAGGTTAGCAAATATAAGTGGCGACGCTTTGGGGCCTTCCCCAGTTCCTTCCCAGTCTACTCCAATTTAGGAGTGGACTGGGAGGGAACTTCCCCAGTTCCCTTCCAGTTCCCTCCCAGTCTGCTCCAATTAAGGAGAGGACTGGGAGAGAACTTCCCAACCCCTTAGCTTAACCTCCCTTCCCCACCGCACCCCGCCCCCTGGACCACTCCGCCCCTCCATCGAACCATCCCATTTCAAGCCCCAGGACTTACACGTGTCCTTGGGTTTATGCTCGTGGCCGGGCCATTTGAAAATTGGCCCGGCGCGCAAAAGGCCCGGCCATGCACGTAAACCCCGGGATTTACGCTCACCGGGGTTTGAAAATCTACCCCTACATTAATATTTCATCCCACATGCCTTAGGTATTGTGGCGGTCAGTCTTGGTTCTGCTAAATTATATAAATATATTGTACCTAACTGTGGAGGTCCGTCCAGCTATAGTTCTGGTGGGGTGCCCTCCACAGAAGTCAAATTTTCTGTTTTAACCTCAAGCTAATATGAATGCTTTCTCAAACAAAGCGTAAGTGCAAGAACCCAGAACAGGGCTTTTCTCCCCACCCCAATCACCAGTCCTTTAGCCCAGCCGTGGGTCTTTTGCCTCCCATTCCCTCTACTGTTCCAGGCCAGGCTTTTTCATATCCCGTTTTTCCTCAGCAACTGCTGTAAAATTTCTCCTCTTCCTCTAACCAATCCAAGGCGTCTTACTCCAGTACTGCTCCCTTAATCAAACTCTGCAGCACTTGGTACTATTTACAGTGCATGATCAGTCACTGCAGTAAAAAAGTCTCTCCCCATAGCCAGGAGAGTGCACCAAAAATAAAAGCTTCCTCTTTAACACAGTTCTCTCAAAGAGTCCCGCAGTGCTACACAAATCACTCCTAACCATTGTAGTCCCCCCCATAGCAAAAAGTATGTGACAAAATAAAAGCTCTCGCTTCAGTGCAGTTCTTTCAGTTTGTACAGTTCACTTCAGCCACTGCAGTTAAGCTGCTCCCTTCCCCCACAACAAAGTGCCCCCCCCCCCCTCGTGCCTTAATTTATAAAGGCAGGACCAAAAGGGAGGTAACCATTCGCCTCAATGAACACTGAAAGTTGTGTTAGTAGGAGTAAATGGAATGCTCTGCTCATTAACCACTGCACTGTTGCTAATCATTCTTCTAATCAATTTAGATGGTGTGTGATCAATCAAATTTCAGAACTGTGGCGTGGTGGGGACAGAGCAGCCAAACGAAAAAAGAACAGTTTGGGATTCATTCTTCGGGCACAGTGCAACTGGGTGGTCTTCCCAGTGACGTAGAATGTTATACACTGATCTGCTTCCTCCTCTTCAATACAAGATTATAGTTTGTGAATATACATATCTATATCTGTTCGATATTTTAATGTGGCTTGCCTCAGATGTAATCGCCTGCAGGCCCCACCAATGTGAAGGGACAAAGCCGCCTTCACTAGCCCTATGCAAGCAGCAGCAGCAGCAACCCTTGCCAAGGGGAGGATAAGGGAGCAGTTTTCCATTCTTGATAAAAAAAAATGCATTGCATTATTTTCACAGAATTTCGACCCTCGCTTATTCTGTAATGCACTTGGGATACCTGTGGTGAGATTGTATTCATGTTGTTACTCTCTTGCAATCCCTTCCCCCAACTCCAGCAGTCACTTTCTCTATTCAATCCCTCCATCTGCTGGGACTTGAAAGCTAAAGTGACTTCTTGGGATGGGAGAATTGACAGAGAGAGACTAATCAGTGGTGTAGTAGGTACCTAAATATCTGGGGCATGAGCCCATAAGCCCTCCTACTATGTTGCTTGTATCCGGAATCAAATATGGCCATTTTCGTTTTTTTTGTTAAGCCCAAAACAAATTGAAAATGGACCTGAATGCCTCCTTCCCCCCCCCCCAAAAAAAATAAATCCATTTTTATTTCTTTTAGAAAATAGTGTGAAAAGAAAAATCTACATCCCTGAAATGAAATTTTGCCCCAAAATGAGAAAAACATACCATTTTTCTAGTGCTTGCTTTTCAATGATGTCTTCTCTGACACTCCTGTGATCTGCAGAATCTCATATCTGAGAGTGTTGGCCATTTATTCTCACTTTATTCTGCATAATGCATGCAGTACTGCGCTTTCAGCAGATGGAACTGCATAGATAATCATCACCCATGTAAATAGTTTCAGTGCAAGAAAACTGTAATGAATGAACTTCATAAAGGAAATTAGATTCCGAGGGATTCTGTAAGGACATAGCTTGCTTATGCAATACCGGAGCTCACTTCAGATTAGTTAATTACCTTGACAAAGACTCTGTTGGCATTTTGCTGTTTTTATATCCTTATTAATAATGAGTTGTTTAGATGTGTTTTTAATCTGAATCGGTTGAGTTTTAACAACTTCTGCCAATCAATTTTAATGATTTGTATTGCAACACCTATTTGTTCTATAGTGTGCAACTTAATAGTGCATCTGATTTCCAGTACTAAATGGTGTGTTATTCTTAGCTTTTATAGGTGGGGGAGGGGGATGGAGGGACAAGCTAATTTCTTTTATCCACATGCTTTCATATGTTGTTCTTAATAAGTCATCTTATTACCATATAAACTATTTAGGGGAAAAATGGAAGACATTTTTAATAGCCACTTTATCAGTATTACAATTATTTCTTACCTGACAGCAGTATACCAAAGAGCAGCTGACTTACACTCTAACCACTGTAACAGATAGCTGAATATTTGTAAAAAAAACAAACAAAAAAACAAAAAAAACCCTCTCTAATATTTCTGCATATTTGTTCTTATAAGTATTAGGTGTCCCAGATTCAAAAGATTTAACTATGCTGATTAGTATACAAGTAACTATCATTTCACATTCATCAGTAAATTTATAAAATGCACAGGAGCATTACAAAAGAAAATGAGCAGGAATCAATAACACTTTTTGACGGTGATACTGTTTGCTTGTGCCCTCATACTGTTAAATACAATGTTCTTCCTGCATCTGATATAACATGTTTGCTGACAGATCGATGCAAAGCGTCCCAGTTTCTGGAGGAAGTCTTCAGGCCAGTCCTGGTATATGCATCCAAATGCAAGGCAGATGTGAAACTAAAGGAATAGGATGAAAAATACCCCAGTGAACTGGGTTGTAAGTCTTAAAAAGCTGGAGTGGTCAGACTATTGCAGAATATGGATCACCTGGCAGCACCGCTGCTGATGTAAGATGTGCAAACAATCCAAACCTGGTCTCAAACAAGGTGGATTTCAGCTCAGTAAGAGTTCAACAGAAATTCTGGACTTTTTTTCATGCTGGATCTGTAGAAAATCCAGAAAAAGTCTAATGGGATTGTCGAACAATCCAATATGGATCTACGAATTTAAAGATCCAAACGGGATTTGGTCGCAAATACAGAATTTCTTTCAAAAAACTTGTGCTCAACTGATTTGATGAATCTTCAGAATTTTTTGCAGGTTCATCAATTTGGGGACTGGGGGCGACCCTTTTTTTTCCAAACCAGTTCACACATCTGTCCTGAAGAATTCATGAGGAGGCACAGACAATCTGAATGCAAAAGTAGAAGTCAGTGGATAATCTTCAACAGGTGGTTGACAACCTCAGATAACAGTTTCTCTCCAAATAAAAAATATTTATGCGATTGGATCAGATATTATAGAATTATCTGATATTTGAAAAATATCAGGGAAATAAAGGTCAGAAAACCAATATAGTCTATTAATATAAATATATTGATACTATATGCCTCTTTGATCCTACTCCCTGAGCCCTTCTCTGGGGAGCTGATGATTTTCTTGTTGCGTCGGAGGTGGACCCTTGGGCCGAGGTGGGGTTGATGCAACCCGTAGGTAGACCTACGGGTCCCCACCGTTGGCAGGCGGAGTGGGCTGATGAAAAAAGGCAACTGGAGCTTCACCAATACCAGCCCTTGTTCCCCGCGGGTTGAGCCTTAGGGTGCAGGAGCCGGCTGGACTTAGGTGGGCCTCTGTAGGTAGTCGATGGAGAAGTAAGGTCAGCCCAGAGACAGCAGATGAGAGATGGTACAGTCTTACACTGGACAAGGTAGTGTCCCGGAGACTCGGGCGCCAAAGGAACAAAGGCAGCAGGGGGCGCCCGAGCAAGAGTAGACCGAAGCCTGAATAGACCAAATTTTCAAGTAAGCTGAAGGGGCGTTGAGATACAGGCTTGAGTCAGGGCTGGCAGCAATCCAGGGGCAGTGGCAAGTAAGGCTGAGGTCCGATCACGTAGAAAGTCAAACGTAGTCAAATGAAGCAAGGGTATGAGTCTGGAGACAGGCAATGCGTAGTCAGGCGAAGCAGAGGTTGGGGTCTGGAGATAGGCAGTAGTGTAGTCAAGTGAAGCAGAGATCTGGGTCTGAAGAGAATCAATTGCGTGGTCAGGTGAAGCAGAGGACTGGGCTTGGAGAGAATCAATGGTATGGTCAAGTGAAGCAGAGTCAAAGTCTGTGTAGTCAATCCGAGGTAAGAAGCAGGACAGGAACAAGGAGACAGGAACCAGGAATGGACGAGGAACAGGAACACAGGAGTGAGACGAATCTCAAGGAGGCAATGAGTACTCAACCAGCGAGAAGACCTGTTGCAATGGCAACGCTAGGGAGTGGAGCCTGCGCTTAAATACTATAGCTCTGTTGACGTCATCATCTGGGGCCGCGGCTAGCTTCCCTCAGCGGTCCCAAAATAAACAAACATCAGCGATGTGTGCGTGCCTAGGGAGGGGCGTGGTGCCGATAGCAGCGTCTCTCCATGGGTCACATGGAGAGACCCGATGAGCAGCAATGGGTACAGTGGCTGGACTGGGAATACCGGGAGCTGAATCAGGGCCAGAGGTACCGGGGAAGGCCCGAGGAAGGAGCTGACGGCCCACCGCCCCAAGCAAGGAGGAACCAGGAGCTGGAGTCGCTGTAGAAAGGTGAGGGGGCTGTGCCACAGGTCTGCTGCGGACGGCACGCATAACATTTCTCTCTGATGCCATTCCTCGAGCCCTTCTCTAAGGAGCTCTTAACTTTCTGTAAGGACCTCTTCTTTGATGCAAAGGTAGGGTTAGCTGTATTTTTGCTCTAAATTTAGAGAATGCTGCTGCTAAACAAAGATAGCAATAACTTGGGCTTAAAGATTGGTGAAATATTTGCCTATTTTAGTTTTTATTGAAATTTGCCAAATAACAGAATTAAAAATCTGCCAAGAAAATTCAAGATTATTCAACAGAGTTCAATAAAGTATATACTATATGTCATTTATAATAAACACTGAAGATAAAACAATCTCTTCCAGATATACTTAAGTGTTCAATAATGTGAATATATGTCTCTTATCAAATATCAGAGGAGTAGATGAAATTACCTATTATCAAATTCTGGTCAGATAGTTAAATTCAAAACTGTACCAACAGCATTGGAAGTACACTCAATGCTTCTGTAATTCAACTCACTATAGAATCTCATAATCAATGTTTAATCAGATTGTATCATTATTTCAAAAAATGAGACTACATTCTGCAGAAAGAGCAACCACATTTTTGGAACATTTGAATAAAACTCCCATAACTGATAAGGTGTAGCCATGCCAAAGTAGATTAACCATTCCACCACTGGATGGGCGGATGTTGACCTCAATGACAGGCAATATTATATGTAGCAGCAATCAGCATATGAGCATATGACTGACAAGGTGAATAGCACTTTTTTTTTTTTTTACAATTTATTGGGTTTTAAGCAAAAAACATTGCATATAACCATAACAAAAGTCAGAGATAATAGAGAAGAAAATTTACATCAAAAGAAATTGATTTAAGAAAGAAAAATATTACATATACTCAATTCCCTCCTACTCCACAATATTGGAGCCTACAAGGCATAGTTAAAACTAAAAAGGAAATATAATCAATGCAACAACTTGCTGCCAGAATAAAACAATGTATTATACCTCCTAAAATGTATACTTCCTAAAGAGAAATAGGAGCATCCAGCGATTTATCCCTTATACATTTTTCTAGGTGGAAGTGGTCAATGAAAGTATATCTATTCCCCTGGAGGGTATTTAAAAATTTACAGGGAAATTAAAAAAAATAAAAAAGCCCAAGGACTGAACTTTAGATCTTAATGACAAAAAGGAATTTCCAACATAACTGTGTCTTGCGTGAGATATCTGGGAACATTTGTATCATTGCTCCACAAAACGTCTTCGTCTTAAACCTGAAGTATTGCCAGAATACAAGCTCTCTATCTAATTCAGCCACAAAAGTATAGGGATGTGCATTCGTTTGCGACGAAATATCATCTCTATTTCCTATTTCGTCGTATTTCGCGGGGGGGAATGAAACGATAAGAAAACCCACAAAATTTCATGTGGTTTTCTTATCGGTTTTGGGGAGGGGAGAAAGGGCACATTAAAAAAAACCAAAAAACCCCAAACCCACCCCAAACCTTCAAATTTAATTAATTGCCACCCCCCCCCCCCCCAAGACTTACCGAAAGTCCTTGGTGGTCCAGCGGGGTCCCGGGAGTGATCTCCCCCTCTCAGGCTGTCGGCTGCCACTAATCAAAATGGCGCCGATGGCCCTTTGCCCTTACCATGTGACAGGGGCTATCAGTGCCATTGGTCAGCCCCTGTCACATGGTAGGAGCAATGGATGGCCCATGCCATCCATTTTTAGTTTTTTTTTTTTTTTAAATCTGAAGGGTTGGCCGGTGCCATCTTGTGCTCCTACCATGTGACAGGGGCTGACCAATGGCACCGGTAGCCCCTGTGACATAGTAAGGGCAAAGGCTATCGGCGCCATTTTGATTACTGGCAGCCGACGGCCCGAGTGCAGGAGATCGCTCCCGGACCCCCGCTGGACCACCAGGGACTTTTGGCAAGTCTTGGAGGACCCCCCTGACCCCCACAAGACTTGCCAAAAGTCCAGCGGGGGTCCAGGAGCGACCTCCTGCACTCGGGCCGTCGGCTACCATTAATATCCCCCGAACAATTGGCACAACTTAACCAACCACTACTTCAAGTAGAGATTATCAGTGTTATCAAAACGAGTAAAAGGGGGAAAACGCCAGGCCCGGATGACTTTAGTGCTGAATATTACAAAAGCCTTCTCTATCAATTTGCCCCTGATCTATTGAAATTCTACGAAACAGCCCAATAGCGGCAGAAATTCCTTGCAGAGCTAACACGGGCCTACATTACAGTCCTGGAAAAACCCAGAAAAGATCTGGCTCTCACTGCATCGTATCGACCGACCTCCTTGCTAAATTCTGAAGCAAAAACTATTCACAAAAATTATAGCAGACAGATTAAGCCTAGTATTCTCCGCAATTATTACAAAAAATCAAGTGGGCTTTGTCAAGGGTAGATCAGTGAGCATGAATTTGACTAAATTGCTGATAGCCATGGAGGAAAGTAATGCTAAAGGCACCCCAGCCTTGATAGTCGGATTTGATTCTGAAAAGGCTTTTGACAGGGTGTCTTGGCCTTATTTATTTTCCATGTTAGGAAGGTATGGATTTAAGGGGGAAATAATCCAGAACATAGAGATGTTATATAGTGCCCCAAAATCGGCAATCATAGCTAATGGTCATGACTCAGAGGATTTCCAGCTATATAGGGGGACAAGGCAGGGGTGGCAGTTATCCCCATTGTTATATATTCTGACAATAGATCCCCTTCTTAGAAAATTGGAAATGGTCGCCTCTATTACAGGTTATAAAGAGAAGTCGCAAGAATTTAAAATCTCTGCTTTTGCCGACGATGTTCTTGTCTTTTTGACTTCCCCATAGCACTCATTACAAAAAGTATTGAACTATCAGAAACTATTTGGTATGTTTTCAGGCCTAAAGATAAATTAGGAGAAATCGAGGCAATGGATATAGGGCTCGATGTCAAAGCAAAGTGGGAAGGGGACTTCCCCCTACGATGGGTGGATAAGTCCTTGAGATACCTGGGAATACAACTAACTAGAGAGGTGGAACAACTTAAGGGGAATAATATAGGACAGCTTCTTAAAAATATGGAACAAAGACTGCGCATCTGGTCTACGTTACCTTTGTCACTTATGGGCAAGCTCAATCTACTTAGGATGATGGAGTTTCCGCGTTGGCTCTATGTAATATAACACATCCCATTCTGGCTGACAAAAAAGGAGATGCAACAGGTCAATAGGATACTTAAACGCTATATTTGGGAAGGCAGGCGGGCAAGAGTGTCCTTGAGATCCCTGATGCATCCTTACCTCCAGGGAGGACTCTTGTATCCAAATTGGAGGGACTATAACCTGGCATGCTTACTGCAGCAAGTGCAGGATTGGATACAGAGTACTAGCCTATATTTCCCACATGACTTTGTAAAGGATTGGGTTGCGCCATATCAACCTGAAAATTTACTTCACATGCGGGAGGCAGAGGTTCCATCACCCTACAGCAAACATATTTTAATACAATCATGTAGATGGGCTTGGAACCTTCTATGCAGGGACAAGCTACAGGTGGGGGGGACCATCTCACCTTACCTAACTTTCAGAGGCAACCCACAATTCATAGCAGGGACTTCTAGCCCAGTATTCCATAAGTGGGAAAAGGCTGGGCTAATAAGGGTGTTTCAGATCTGGGACGAGGACCACACTCATGTGAGGAGTTTTAGGGATTTGCAAGAGCAGTATGAGATAGACTCGAAAGATTTCTATGCTTACCTCCAGGCCAGACACTACATTGATGCCTTGATTAAAACACATGGGTTATTCCAAAAAACAACAGTACATGGGGATGAGAACCCTCTTTACGCTGGTAGGGAAAATACAAAATTCTTGTTCAGTATTCTCTAGAGCTCTTCAGGACATGCACTCGGGAGACTATTCTCACAAATACAAGGTAAATGGGAATCACAGGCGGGGATAGGACTGACCACGAAAGAAATTTCCCAAATTTTGTTGGATTGTGTAGTGGTTACAGATAATATAAATCTGAGGGAGACAGGATATAAAGTCCTCAGGTGTATGTATATGTCTAGAAACAGAATGTTCGTTGCCAAGCTCTGCTCTGCTGATCAATGTCTGAAATGTAATATTGAAAAGGGATCCTTATTTCACTTATTTTGGGGGTGTGAAAAGCTTACCAAATACTGGGACAATGTGACTGCAACATTGGGGTGCATATTAAAGATTGCAATACCCAGGACACCTGAACTCTGTCTCTTGCGCCTCATCAAAGGACTGCTGGAACACCTGAAGGACCATGATCAGATATTTTTGAAAAAAGCCTTACTGGTGGCCTTACAACCAGTACTGGCTGAATGGATATCAGTAGAACCACCAAAAGTAGAACTGTGGAAAAATAAACTGTACAAGATTCTTCAGTTTGACTATATGACAGCCAGTAATAAATCCCACGAAGCAGTGGCTAAAGGTCAGGCGATTTGGAGCAGTTATTGGAACACTCTTACAATCTCTATACAGGAATGTGTTACAGAAAGTATTGCACTGTGACAATCAGAAAGAGCCCTTCGCAAAGTGTCTAGATTGGTTAAAAGATCCTAAAGGGGGGGCAAGGGGGGGGGGGGGAACGGGAGGGTGGGAGTTACAGTGACATACGGAACCTGTTAGGACTATTCGTTATGCTTCCTTTGATTGAAAATGGTTAATGAATGTTCATGTTTCTGTCATGTATAACATCTTTTATAAAACTTAATAAACATATTGAAAAAAAAATCCCCCAATTTACACGTTAGAAGTGGGATTTGTGCTTCCACTGAAAGTTTGGCGCGCATGTGCGCACTGCCAGGCTATTTTATAACATACGTGCATATACACATGCAAATTATAAATCACCTCGTCCCTGGGCGCAGGCCAACGCACAAGCTCAAATGTTCACCCACGTGCCAATTTGAAAGTTACCATCCCTATGTCTGTATTGTGTCTCCTAAGGAAAGCCAAGGGCTCTAAAGTCAAAGCAAAAAGAAGTGGGAAGAGCAGGCTCTCTTGCCTAGCACTTCTTGCTAAAAAAAAAAAAAAAAAGAAAAAAAAAAGAAGGGTTTTGAGGAGCGTGTACCTGTGCCTCTGGATAGAAGTTCTTAATTTAGTATTCAGGGGATGGAGTTGGGGCGGAGTTTATGTAAAGTTATCATGTGCGGCGAAACGGCCGCAGTGGTAGCGCGGCTCCTAACGCGGCCCCCTGTCTGGGGTACCTTCTTAAGTGGTTCCAGTTTCCTCACCTGAAGCTTTCCTGGATTCCTTCTTTGTTTCGAACTAGTACCACTCTCATTTACGCTTGACCTGCTGTCTGACCTCGGTGGTCTTCATCGCTGCTGTCTGGACCTGACCTGGTTTCCACCATACCCTTCTCCTTTCTGGCCTTGCTTCTCTTCTGATACCAAGTCATCCAGAGGCCCATGCCTAAGTCCAGCAAGCCTCGGCACCCAAGGAATTCAACCTGCTTGGAATGAGGGCTGGTAGTGGTGAAGTCACGGTTGGGCTTCTGCATTAGTCAGCTCTGCCTGTCGACAGTGAGGACCTGTAGGGCTCCTCCCTGCAGGTGGTACCAGCCTTGCTTCGACCTAATGGTCCACTGTTGCAACAGGTGAAGAGAAGATATCATAGGAAAAAATCCCTGATCTGGAGGCACTTTAAATTGAGGAAGGACCTGTGTTTTGCTCAGTGTATTCACTGCAGGAAGGATATCAGTAAAAAAAAAAAAAAGAAAAAAAAAAAAAAGGTGGTGCATCTCACAAATACTGATATGCAGCATCAACTGCAAAAGCAGCACTTGCTCAGAGAAGGGTGGCAGTACTAGCTTGCAGTCTCCTTCTGCCAGTCCAAGTAATGGCCAGAGGAAAGGGGTTGGAAAGAGGAAGACTTTTCTCCAAGCTAATCCCATTCAGTCAGGTGGTGGGCCAGCATTCCACAGCCCAGCATCTGAAGCAACAACCCACCATAGAGGAAATGGGGTGATGTTCTGCAGCATTGTCCCAAGTCAGCGGCAGGCAGAATCTAAAATAGTAACAAAGAGCATAGGGGAAATGATTGACCTTCATGACCTGAAGGTAGTGGATAACATGGACTTTAAGTATCTGCTGCATATGTTAGCTCCTAGATACAAAGTGCCCCCCCCCCAGGACTACATTTAGAAGGAAGGTCATCCCCACCTTCTACAACCAATGTCATAGTCACATGCAGGCGCAGCTGGCTAAGGCAGAGAGGAGTAGCATGCTTTTCACCAGCAATATCTAGACCAGCACAAATTATATACACTCTTACCTCTCCCTGACAGCACACTGACGGGACTTGGCTGAGGAAGGGGGTGGCTGTAGATAGAGAGGAAAAAGAGCATCAGATACAGGTGGGCTTTGCTGCATACCCAGTTCAAGCATAGCCCCCATACATCATGCAATATTCTTTCATCCAAAAGAATGATGCTGGAGGGTTGGCAGCTACATTGAAGAATCAGTAGTATTCAGGTAGGTTTCTTTGTGACAAACTATGGTACAAATATGATAAAGGCAACAGAAGATCGGGCATTCATTGTATCAGTTGCTTTGCATACTTGCTGCACTTGGCAATGATCGATGCCATGGAGGTGGGACCCAATGATAACAGGAATCCATTAAAGAAGAGCATAGTAGAGGGATGCATGAAATTAGCAGGGTATTTCCATCATAGATGAGGGTAGAACTTCTCCAAGAGAAGCAAGAAGAATTTGGGATGCCTCAAAAGCATCTGATTCAAGATGTTTGCACCTGCTGGATTTATACATATATTATGCTGCAGAGGTTAGTGGAGCAGAGACATTCCTACATAATATGTTTCTAGAAACAGAGATAGGTATGTATTGCCCTCTGACACATCATGATTATTTTATTTTTACATAATTGTTCTATATATAATTCTTTGGCGTATAGTTTTTTAACTCTTACTATCTTGTTCTATGTAGAAAGTTAAAGCGTTTTATGTATAAAGCTAAGGCGTTCGTTTTATAACGCCAAGGCGTATGTTAATATGTTCTCTGTACACCGACGTGATATCTTGATAAACGGCGGTATATAAAAACCAATAAATAAATAAATGATTAGGTAGTGATGAAACAGCTGGTACAAATCCTGAAGCTCCACAAGGATGCCATGGAGGATCCGAGTTCCAGAAGTGCCACCCTGGCCTTGGTCATCCCTACAGTAAATATTTTGGAGAAAGATTTAGAAGGCTTCCATGAGCAAGAGGAAGTAGAAGCTGAGGTGTTGCAGGTTCTAGATTCCTTGCAGCAGTAGGTGCAAGAGAGACTGAAATCTCTCACAAAAAAAAAAAAAAGAATACGTTACATACATGCTTGCTACACTTTCTGATCCACAGTTCTCCAGTCCCAGCATCTCTCATTCATGAAGGAGATGTTGGTAGCTAAGATATGTGAAAAGGAGTGCCAGAGACAGAGGCACAATGGGGATGTAGCACAGGAAAGAGTGGCATACCTTAAAAAGGAATGCAAGCAGGAGCAGTACTCTGTAGACTTCTACTTCCTCCCCCACCTCAAGATGCCAAAGATGCATTGTCCATAAAGAACCATCTCACTTAACATAAGTTATATCTAAGGCAGGGATCCTTGGCGCATCCCAGCAAAGGAGAGCCCAGCACAAGTGTCTGTGACAACTAACTCACAGAGCCCACTGAGCACATGGACACAGATTCATTGACATATTGAGCACACAATTTCACAGTCTGGCCATACCTAGCCAAGGGGACTCAGTACTATCTTTGTTGCTCATCAACCAGTGTGTCCAGAGAACATCTGATCAATGATAGGAGATATCGTGAGCCCTCAGCGAGCAAGGCTGGCACCAGATTTGATGGAAAAACTGGTCTTTTTTTAAAATGAAACTGCCTTTGCTTGGGTTTCCAGAATATCCTTGTGAGTAATAAGATGTCTGAAAATCTTGAAAGCCTTGCTGCTACTCTGACTACCCGCCATGCCTCAGATGTACCACTTTAGGATTCTTGCTGCCACTCTTCCTACACGCCATGCCCTGATATATCACATTAGGGGTCTTGCTGCTATTACTCTGCTTATTTGCCATAGCCCTTACTTACCATGTTTGATATCTTGCTGACCCATACCTGCCTGAAAACCCCTTATATACCACCTTAGGCTTCTTTTTGCCATATGCCTTCCTGCCATGCTCCAGCTGTACAACTGCAGGGGGTCTTGCTGACACATACCTACCAATCATGCTGCTACTGCCTTACCTACCTGCCATGTTTCTTATATACCACCTTAGGGGTCTTGCTGCTACAATTCTGCCTACCATTAACTGCTATTAATCAAGTTTACTTAGGGAATAGCCACTGCTATTAATTGCATCAGTATCATGGGATCTTCTTAGTGTTTGGGTAATTGCCAGGTTCTTGTGGCCTGGTTTGGCCTCTGTTGGAAACAGGATGCTGGGCTTGATGGACCCTTGGTTTGACCCAGCATGACAATTTCTTATGTTCTTACCTTATTTGCCCCTGATACAACACCTTTGGGGTCATGCTGTTAATATGCTCACCTGCCATGACTATTATGTACAATTATTGGATTTTTGGTGCCTCTGTTATTTGCTGTTTTGATCTCAGCCTAGTTCTCCCACCATTTTGTTTGTTTGTTATACATACTGTGGTATTTTGTCCCCTGAAAAAAAAAAAGAAAAATGAGAAAAAAAAATGCAAGTTTCTCCTTCCATCTACAATTTCAACCCAGTTCTCCCACTCTCTATCTTTGCTGGTTTTACTGGGTGTTTTTCCCCTAATCAGAAAAAGAGCAAAAATACAAGTTTTTACTCTCTTTTTTTTCTCTCTCTATTTTACTGTTTTGATGTACATTCCTAGGATCCCAGCTGAGTTCTTACACATTTCTTCATTATGCTGGGGTGTGTTATCCTCAAAAACCCTTAGTCAGAAGGAGAAAATGCAGGCACAAGAGAAAAGATGCCCTTTTACATGTTCTAAATATGGTAAATGTATCCATAGGAAGAGAGAATGAATGCAACACCTGAAAATCAACAAAGGGAAGAGACTGTGTTCAGCTACAGAATATGGGAAAAGCTTTTTTAGTAAAGCACACCTCACAAAATTACCAGGAAAGTCACAATGATGAGATCATTACATGGTCTGATTGTGACAAAAGTTTCAATCAGAAAGCAAATTTCACAAGAAATCCAAAATTTCACCCACCTATAAAATCAATTTCAAGTAAGGAATGTAATGTAAGCTTATATCAGAAAAGTGATAGTGATGACAGTTCATTCTCTTGTACAAAATCAGACCAGTGGTAAGTGTTTTCTTTTTCCACTTTGCCTTGCTGCCATACCCCAGACTCTACACCTTGCCACTGTGGGGGACGGGAGGTTCTTTGCACCACTCATGATGCCTTGGAATTTTGTTGATAATCTTGTGCTGCTTGTCCTTTCATCAAGGCCTTGGGGTTTTTCCTAACATCCTTTCTGCTTTGTTCCCCCTTCATGGTGCCTTAGGATGTTGATGCCACTCTTGGTGCCACTTTGCCTCTCAAGCTACCTTCAAGTGTTCATACCACTGTTGGTGGTGCCCTCTTTTGAAGCTTTGGATTATTCTTCCCACTCTGCTCCTCTGATGGTTCCACTGCTTTTATTCCTTTGCCCTTTTACAGTGTCTTAGGCTATTCATGCCACTTTTGGTCCCATGTTGACAGTCTTGATGTATTGGCATGCTTTCACCCTTCTGATGATGTCCATTCACCAGTTTCATTAGAAATTATTAGAAAATCTAAACTTTGGAGCCCAAAATAGGCTGTTGTGCATCCCCCATTGCTTTTAATAGTAGACAAATGAACAAAGAAAATGAAGAAAGAAAAGAAGGTAGCCTAGGAAATGAATGAATTAACCAAAATAGAAAAATTTTACACTGTACATCCTTAACAAATGCTCTTATTATGTATCCCAGGATTGAACTAAACTTATTCTAAATGATCATAGGTTGTGTCTGGAAGCAGTTACTAATGAAGTTGGCACTTGTGTTACCCTGATTAAATTCAGTAAGTTAAAACATATAATGCAGTAGAGAGAAATTTAAAAATATTGCAGGAACTGAACACTAAAGGAAAGTGTAAACAGAATTGGAACAACCTTCAAAAACATTTTTGAAAAGTTTGGTCAAAAGTGAAAAAGCACCTTGTAGACAATAGTTCAAATACAATGCATATAATACTATATTTTAGTTCTGGGATATAAATATTGCATGCACACAAATGAATAACCCAACATATTTTTGTGACTCGTTCTCCAGCAATATCATCAGCTCCAGAGTTAATGCAAGAAAAGGATGAGAGCTAAATCCATGAAACAGACTCCCTGCGGAGAATGCATATTCTATAAAAGGCAATGAAAAAGAAGGCACTGGAGATACATAGAGAAACATCTATTACTGTACCCTGCTGTTTCTCCTGGAAACAAGAGTGTAGGACTCATAAAGGGTTGCCAGGTTTTAGCAGTAAATCTCTATTTTCCATCATACTGTGAGATATCCTTGGCTTGAGCATTCAATTAGGTTCCCTGTGAATAGACTGTTGTGAAACCACTGCTCTTCTCACAAAAGTAAAATGATCAGGCTCAAGACTACAGCTTCCTGACCCCCAAAATATCAAAGGAAATTTGTTTCATGATGGTCATGGTTTCAAAATTTGCTTTATGTTTACTTTCTGCTTAATTTTAAAGGAGCACTATCAGTTATCGTCTATAAAGATTTTCTCTCATGCTTTTTTTAAATATGTATTTTTCTTTCTGCTTACCTACTTGTCTGATTTTAAAATTCTCTCTTTGGAAACAATAATAAATCTGCCATACTGAGTGAATTTTCAAAGGATTTTTTCATGAAAAAAATAGCATATATGTATGTAAGTAGCATGCTATTTTATAAACCTTGAGAATATGCATGTACTTGCAGTATGGCACATACATTTTACCAAGGAAAAAAAGGTGAAGTCTAGAAGCATTCTCCAGTGAGGTTCATAAATAGAAACATAGAAATGATGGCAGAAGAAGACCAAACGGCCCATCCATGCACAAGATGCTACTTTGTAAGAGGTATATGCACATAGATCATTGTACTTGACCATACATTTTTACACGTGCTAATGGACTTGCACTATCAAAATCAGATGTGTCTTCTGTATGCAGTTTTTGAGTGGGAGGTCTGGTTGAACTGGTGGGAGTTCAGGGTGAAGTGCTAGAGGGTCTAGATGAACTGGAGAAGGACTGGTGGTGGGATTGGCAGACTGGTGAGTCCAAGTTTGCACAAGCATTTTTAGAACTGTATACATGCATACTTTTTAAAATACCTGCCTCTGCATTTATTTCATTTGGCAAATATATTATATATTTTTACATGCCTAAAATATACGTGCAGACATTGTCTTTATCATTCAATGTTGTTTTTTAAGTAAAAACAACAAAAACCCAACAAAATTTTGGTTTCTTCTTTTTTCTATTTAAATTGAATTAGTGTGAACTAATTTGAACTAATGCAAACTAGCTCAAATAGCATGCACTAAATCAAATTAGTGCACACCAACAAACAACATGTACTAACTTGAAGAGCATGCACTAAAACAAATACGGCCCAATTTTAAATGGCCAGCGCATGTAAGAAAAATGGGGGTTACGCTCACGGCCGGGCCTTGCACATGCATTTTAAAAGGGACCCGGCCACGTGCATAACCCTCGTTATGCGCACAAGAGCCAGGCTGAAGAAAAGGGGAGGTCAGGGGGGGCGGGATTGGAGGCGCCAGTACAGTGGCCATTTGCCGCTCTGCCGGGGAAGTGCGCACCGGCAGTCAGCCGGCGTGCGCAAGTTGCTTCTGCTCCAGAGGAGCAGCAACTTAAAAAACAACAACAAAAAAACCCAAAGGTATGTACCATTTAGGGGGTGGGGAGGAGAGGGGAAGGGGAAGGGAGATTGGGTAGGTGGCAGGGAAGTTCCCTCCCGATCCGCTTAATTGGAGCGGACTGGGAGGAAACTGGGGAAGTCCACGATGCGTTGCTGCGCAAAACTTGCAAATTTCTACCCCCCCCCCCCTTGTATGCGCCGTCCCGGATTCTAAGCAAAACTAAAAAAAAAAAATGGAAATAGAAAAACAAAATAAAAATAAAATGAAACAAAATATTTTGACATGCACACCCCTTACATGTGCAAATTTTTCTACTGTGCAGAGGTTTGAAAGTTGGTTCATCCAAAAAAGGAATAAACTGTCATCTGGCTGTTGACATCATTTCTTGAATATACAAAAAACAATGTAGAAAAAAACGCTATGTTGTTATCAGCTATCCCTTACTAGTTGGCAGGGCCCAAAAAGCTGATAAAAAAAGTAGAGGTATTTCTTTTACATATACGGCTTCTAATTTTAAGGAAGAAGCACTGTGGGTTGTTTTGAATAGGTGGAATGAAACTGTCATTAGTTTTGGTGTGATTTGACCTTCTACAGAGTTAGAAGAGATAGAAAGAGGCCAGTATGCCAACTTTCCTGGGCTCTGGAGCTTTTTTCCCCTTTCAGGCAGATAGCCCAAAAGCATGTTACTCCTTCAGGCCATATCCTCTGCAAGGAGCGACATCGGCTCCCTCAGTTCTGTGCTAAGGCTGTTTGTCAACTCCTCCAGTCTCCTGGACCCTCTAACTGCACCACCTGGGCGCAAGGGTTTTATACACACGTATAACCCCTCCCAATGGGGAGGGGTCCACCTCTCTATCACACTAACACACCCAGATCCTGTCCCTCATACATAGGGACAGGGTCTGGATGGAAATCTGAGACAACTGCTTGCAACTTGTTGAGGCCATTAATGTCATACCCTTAAGGGCAAAATGGACACCCCCATCACTCAATTAATTTATTTATTCATGTTCTTATTTATATATTTATTAAGGTTCTATGAACTATGCATTTCTTTGCTTATAAAGAGAAAGTAGTGAAATGCATTGATGAATACAGTATTGCAGGGATGGAAAATAAGACCTTCATAAATCTCTGAAGTGTATCCTGTTTTCCTATTAACAGCCATGATCAGGAGAGGGGCCATATCCTGCTCTTCTAGACTGGGCCCCACTACTGCTGCTGCCTGACTATTCAAAATTGAATACCCTCTGACCCCCAAGTGTTCTCTGCTAAACCTGACAGAGAACTCAGCTTGCAGGCTCCTCTCCCTGAGCTCCTTTATTCAATTTAAATTTCAAATTCCAGCAGTTGATAGGCAGCTCATTTTAACCTCCTGCTGTGCTCTGGCCAGGGACTATGCTATGTGGCTTCTGCCTCTTAATCATCTAGTCATCTGCATCACTGGCGGAAGAAGGAGCCGAACTAAAGTAACCTCATCCTTAGCCCAGTCTTCTATCCAGTACACATTTTCTTTTACATAAAATCTAACTACACACTCTCTTTGTGAACTCCTCCGTATGTAGTCTGAATTTAAAGATTATGCTCCATGCTGCTTGAAACCACTTTAGTTTTCTTTTCTAAATGAGGATCAGTCTTAATTCTACAGAGAAACATGGCTAAAGATGAGCCCATCATCACAATGGGAGGAAATATGTAGACAGGTGGATTTAGAGGATGGGCTTTATTAGTAGGTAATACTTGGCTAGGTATGGTTTTGTGTCCAATATATATTAAAAAAACAAACTCAAATAAATAAATAATGTGATTTGCTGTGATTTGTTTGTTTTTGCATATTGCATTTTAATTGACTTCTTAGTTTTTTTTTAATGTATCATACTTAATTGATTTGGTTTGCTTTACATTTAGTAATTTTAAAACGTTGTACATTGCTTTGGACAGACTGTTTCAGTGGGGAAGCTGGTCCATAAGATTGATAAATAAACAGTAAATATTGAAGGGCATATTTGCAATTTAGAGATATCTATCCCCCTCATCACATGTGGATTCCTGCTTTAGGGGTAGTACTATCAATATCACTGCTGCACTCTGTTTTCAAGAAAATGTTGCCATTTCAATGTACTTTAATAAAAGGTCTGGGTGAGCTGACACTCTGAATTATAAATGTGTCTTTTTTTTTTTTCCTAGATTTTGATCAATACCACATTCTGATTTCTGTGGATACTAATAAATCAACTGCTAGTCATTCTGAAAGTGCAGCTAAAGAAATTAGATTGTGGTGCAAAGAAAACCGCATGAAAACTTAGAAAGTGCTGCATCCCACTGAGTTCCCTTTATAATTTTGAAGAAAAATATACTTAAAGAGAAGATTTTTCATCCTCCATCCGCATGGGAACTTGCTTGTTGGCACATTTAGGTATAAACCTACTATAGAGAGCTTTGAAATATCTCTCATGGAGGCTCAGTTAGAATGCATGATTCTAGCAAATGAAGAGAGGATTAAGTGTCCATGATAATTGTAAACAGGTGAACACCCCATGTTTATTGCTGTTCAAATATTTTTGGAACCATTGAGCTGCATATGCAATATAAATGGTTCTGTTGATATGTTATGTAAACTGCTTTTTAGAATTGTGAAACAAATGATCTAATTGCAAAGGGAAGGATAGAATAACCAATGTTACTTCAAAGGCATTGGGGTAGATTTTCAAAGGGGTACGCGCATACCCCCCGAAAACCTACCCCAAACCCCCCCTGTGCGCACCGAGCCTATTTTGCATAGGCTCGGTGGCGTGTACAAGCCCCGGGACGCACGTAAGTCCCGAGGCTTACATGGAGGGGCGTGTCGGGGGCGTGCCGCGAGTGACGTGGCGTTTCAGGGTCGGGCCCGAGGGCGTGGTCCAGCCCCGGGCCCGACCGGCCCCCGGGTCAAGTGATGGCGCGCCAGCAGCCCGCTGGCGCGGGCAGATTTACGCCTGCTTTCTGCAGGCGTAAATCTGCCAAAGGTAGGGGGGGGGTTTAGATAGGGCCGGGGGGAACAGGCAGCGCGCGCTGGGCTCGGCACGCGTAGGTTGCACAAATGTGCACCCCCTTGCGCGCGCCGACCCCGGATTTTATAGGCTACGCGCGTATCTTATAAAATCCAGCGTACTTTTGTTCGCACCTCGTGCACAAAAGTACGCCCGTGCATACATTTATAAAATCTACTCCATTTTGTATAGTTATTTTTCAATAATTTTGCTTACTAAAGTAATTAAAAAAAACAAAACATATACCTCCTTTCGACCCAGTTGACAGTTAAAACTAACAGAAAACATAGGAATGAACTAGTGTGACCAAGATTGAATACAGTGATTAAGGAATACATGATGACAACGGATTAGATCTAGTTAAATAATTCTGCCATTAAGTGGGTGGATTGTTAGTTTATTTGTTAATTATTTTATTTGTATTTATATTTGTGAACATATTTTGTACATTTGGTGGATTTATGTTATTGTAACTTGCTCAGGACCGAAAAATCAAGTTTAACTATTTAAATAAATACATAATAAATTAATACATTCAATTGTAGGGATGTGAATCGTTTTCCATATCGTCTTAACGATAGAAATCATGTGGCAGGGCAAGAAAATCGTCTTAGGCACGATTTTTTAGTTAAAAAATCGTTAAAAATCGTTTTTTTTCCGATTAGTGCGCACTAACTCGAGTTAGTGCGCACTAACGGGAGTTAGTGCGCACTAACTGGGAGTTAGTGCGCACTAACTGAAAATGATACAATTTGACACTTTTCAGGTCAGTTAAGGTCAGTTTAGGAATGAATATGTATTCCTATTGGCTGCCCTCTTATTTATTCATGTTACCAAGTTTCCTACTGACAGTATATGGGGGATGGGAAATGGAAACAGTTGGTAGCTTGACAAAACAAGTAATGTGATCAGTCAATGTGACTAGAACTTGTGCCCTAACCCTGATACCAGGGGTATTGTGATCTTCCTGCACACAGTGCCCTATCCCTATTAATACCAGGAGTGTTGTGATCTTCCTGCACACAGTGCCCTATCCCTAATACCAGGGGTGTTGTGATCTTCCTGCACACAGTGCCCTATTCCTGATACTGGGGGTGTTGTGATCTTCCTGCACACAGTGCCCTATTCCTGATACCGGGGGTGTTGTGATCTTCTTGCACACATCCCGATATCAGGGATAGGGCACTGCATGCAGGAAGATCACAACACTCCTGGTATTAATAGGGATAGGGCACTGCATGCAGGAAGATCACAACACTCCTGGTATTAATAGGGATAGGGCACTGCATGCAGGAAGATCACAACATCCCTGGTATCAGGGATAGGGCACTGTGTGCAGGAAGATCACAATACCCCGGAGGAGTGAGGGTCAGGCAGCTCCCCCCTGTCTGTGAAGCCAGCCTCTCACTAGTAATGCAGGGAGGGAGCTGTCTCAGACTTCACCATCCTCCCCCCCCCCTCACCCACACACCATTCACTAGCTGGGACATGGGGGAAGTCAGGAGTGAGGGTCAGGCAGCTCCCCCCTGTCTGCGAAGCCAGCCTCTCACTAGTAATGCAGGGAGGGAGCTGTCTCAGACTTCACCATCCTCCCCCCCCCTCACCCCCACACCATTCACTAGCTGGGACATGGGGGAAGTCAGGAGTGAGGGTCAGGCAGCTCCCCCCTGTCTGTGAAGCCAGCCTCTCACTAGTAATGCAGGGAGGGAGCTGTCTCAGACTTCACCATCCTCCCCCCCCCCCTCACCCACACACCATTCACTAGCTGGGACATGGGGGAAGTCAGGAGTGAGGGTCAGGCAGCTCCCCCCTGTCTATGAAGCCAGCCTCTCACTCGTAATGCAGGGAGGGAGCTGTCTCAGACTTCACCATCCTCCCCCCCCCCCTCACCCACACACCATTCACTAGCTGGGACATGGGGGAAGTCAGGAGTGAGGGTCAGGCAGCTCCCCCCTGTCTGTGAAGCCAGCCTCTCACTAGTAATGCAGGGAGGGAGCTGTCTCAGACTTCACCATCCTCCCCCCCCCCCCTCACCCACACACCATTCACTAGCTGGGACATGGGGGAAGTCAGGAGTGAGGGTCAGGCAGCTCCCCCCTGTCTGTGAAGCCAGCCTCTCACTAGTAATGCAGGGAGGGAGCTGTCTCGGACTTCACCATCCTCCCCCCCCCCCCCCTCACCCACACACCATTCACTAGCTGGGACATGGGGGAAGTCAGGAGTGAGGGTCAGGCAGCTCCCCCCTGTCTGTGAAGCCAGCCTCTCACTAGTAATGCAGGGAGGGAGCTGTCTCAGACTTCACCCCCCCCCCCCCCCCCCCCCCTCACCCACACACCATTCACTAGCTGGGACATGGGGGAAGTCAGGAGTGAGGGTCAGGCAGCTCCCCCCTGTCTGTGAAGCCAGCCTCTCACTAGTAATGCAGGGAGGGAGCTGTCTCAGACTTCACCATCCTCCCCCCCCCCTCACCCACACACCATTCACTAGCTGGGACATGGGGGAAGTCAGGAGTGAGGGTCAGGCAGCTCCCCCCTGTCTGCGAAGCCAGCCTCTCACTAGTAATGCAGGGAGGGAGCTGTCTCAGACTTCACCATCCTCCCCCCCCCCCTCACCCACACACCATTCACTAGCTGGGACATGGGGGAAGTCAGGAGTGAGGGTCAGGCAGCTCCCCCCTGTCTGTGAAGCCAGCCTCTCACTAGTAATGCAGGGAGGGAGCTGTCTCAGACTTCACCATCCTCCCCCCCCCCCTCACCCACACACCATTCACTAGCTGGGACATGGGGGAAGTCAGGAGTGAGGGTCAGGCAGCTCCCCCCTGTCTGTGAAGCCAGCCTCTCACTAGTAATGCAGGGAGGGAGCTGTCTCAGACTGGTATCAGGGTTAGGGCACTGTGTGCAGGAAGATCACAACACTCCTGGTATTAATAGGGATAGGGCACTGTAAGAGATGACTGTAGTAGATTGAATAAAGATCTGATGTTTCTGCTCTCCTCACACCAAACAAAAACAACACACAAGCAGAGAAGCCCTTCTTACAAAGCTGAGCTAGTGAGTTAAGTAGGAGGAAAAGTAAACATACTGGTGCCAGTGTGGCTACTTAAAAAATACACTTACCAACAATCAATTACATATATTTGAACTGTGTACAGTTCCAGCCAGGACCACCTTTCTAAAATGCACAGTGATTGGCAAATTCAACATGCACTAGCATTTCAGGTGCCTGCTAACAAAAATAATAAACAAACAAGTTCTAGTCACGTGAGTGCTGATCATTACATTACTTTTTTTGTCAAGCTTCCAACTGTTTCCATTTCACATCCCCCCAACCATATTGGTAACATCAATAGATAAGAGCACAGCCAGCCAATAGGAATACATACATACATATTCATTCCTAAGTGACCTTTACTGACCTGGGAAGTGTGAACACTTTGTTTCATTTTCTGTTGGTGTTCGTTAGTTTCCAGTTCCATTTCCCATCCCCCCAACCATCACCTCAGTGGTAACCTTGGTAATATCAATAGATAAGAGGGCAGCCAGCCAATAGGAACACATATTCATTCCTAACTGACCTTCAGTGACCTGGAAAGTGTTTATTTGTATCATTTTCAGTTAGTGCGCACTAAATCGAGTTAGTGCGCACTAACGGGGAGTTAGTGCGCACTAACTCGAGTTAGTGCGCACTAACACGATTTAACGATTTTTAACGATAAATCGTTAGAATTTCTATTGTATCGTGTTCTATAACGATTTAAGACGATATAAACATTATCGGACGATAATTTTAATCGTTGAAAAACGATTCACATCCCTATTCAATCGCTGGAATAGTTTCATTTAAAAGCCATGTAATGGGTAAATAAGTTTTAGTGGTGAATTCATATCTTCCTGCAAACAGGTAGAAAGGAAGGCAATTGCCTCATATCCCAGGTTAAGAATCTTTTTAAGCTGTCTTGGTGAGTTTGGAGACAGAGTAGCTTTCAGTGGTAAACAATTAGGGCTTTAAATTATTTACAGAGCTTATGTAAAAGCCTCAAAGTCAGGGCCTGTTTGGAAGTTACTAGCTTTGAAGTAGGTGATATAATAAAAAGTAAGAAGCCAGTGTTGAGTTTAGCAGGCTGCAAGGAAGTAGCATTGCATTTGATTTGTATATAATAGAATATTTGGAAATACACTGAAAAAAGCAAAGATAAACTGAAAAAAAAAGCAATTGTAGATAAAAAGTATCCAGGGATAAAGGTGTGATTAAGATGAAACAGATGATAAAGGTATGATGATGAAACAGGGCATGTCTGAGCCCAAAAATATATGGCCTGTTATAAAATTGCTGCCTGATATGAGGATAAACTTATGCACACAAAGGGCCAGATTTTCAAAGGGGTACGCGCATAAGATATGCGCGTACCCCCCGAAAACCTGGCCCAAACTCCCCCTGCGCGCGCCGAGCCTATGTTGAGTAGGCTCAGCGGCGCGTGCAAGTCCCGGGGCTTTCCTGGGGGGGGGGGGGGGGTGTCAGGGGCATGTCGTGGCCGACGCGTCATTGGGGGCGTGCCCGCGGCCTCCGGAACAGCCCCTGGACCGGACCCTGACATGCTGGCGGCCGGTCCAACGCGCGCAAGTTACGCCTGCTTGAAGCAGGCGTAACTTGTACAACAAAGGGAGGGGGGGTTAGGTAGGGGAAGGGAGAGGCCGAAGGGAAGTTCCCTCCGAGGCCGCTCCAATTTCAGAGCGGCCTCAGAGGGAACGGATGCAGGCTGCCGATTTTGGGCAGCCTTTGCGTGCTGACCCCAGATTTTAATGGACATGCGCGGCTACATGTGTATCTATTGAAATCCCGCGTGCTCTTGTTCGCGCCTGGTGCGCGAACAAAAGTACGCATGTGCGCAAATTTATAAAATCTACCCCTAAGTCTGTAAGTGCATAAGCATACTTGCAGTAATGAAAAACATTAAGAGGGTGAGGTTGGGGATTGGTTTGCATTTACAGTGTTATATTGGGTGGTATGTGGGCTAATCCCGTGATCGCCATCCTCACTTTCTGGCCGGGCCCCAGGTGCGGCGACACCCCACCAGCACTCTTCATGGCAGGGCACCGCTTGTCTTCGCAGCAACATGCCACTGGCTCATCTCACAGCAGGACGCCACCAACTTCCTCCTGCCATGTGCCTCCTTTGGCGTGCTTGTACCTGACGCTGCTAAATTTAAAGTAACCATGGCGGGAAAAGCCCTGTGGCACTCCCTGATGACCTCATTCACACAGGCCTAGAAAAGGCCCTTTTGACCCTTCTCTCATTGCCTCAGCACCAGGCCCCCCTACTCCTGCAGTAGGGTATGTATTTCCAGTGCTTTTATTTTTATTAAATATAATACATGAGAAAATGCTTTAAAATTAAAATTTATGGTTAAATTGTCTATCACAGTATAGGGTTTCAGGGTTCCCATGCCCAGCTCTTAGTAAAAGTTGTTAGCTGATTGGGGCTGTTATAGCCCATGCTGGAGCCTATTCTGAGACTGCCATAAGGTGCCAGTAAAAGCACCATGTTAGGCACAGGAAGGACAGGCACAAGATTACATGAGAGAGAGAATGAATGTGAGTGATTTAGTGAAAGTGTGTATAGAGATTTGAACCAAAGGTAAGGTTTAGGCTCAGAATAGGACAGTTAATTTCTAAATGATGATTGACTCGTGTGAATAGATGCCAATTGAACTGAGGCTGAATGAGAGAAAGTGGGAGTGAAACATAACATATTTGCTAAGCTCCCATTCTCACTGATTTAAATACATGACAGCTAAGGGTGAAAGGAACATTTTTTTCTTCTTAGAAAAAATAAGTAAATATTAAATAAGGGAAAAAATATCTGTGAAGGTAAACACCTTTTTCAGATGATTGATTTCTTAGCTCAGATAAACAGAGAATCCAAATTGATTTCTGATGCTAATTGTGATCGGATATAATCATTTCTAAGGTATTAATAATATATTATATTAAACTAAAGTGTTTCAACCTTGGGCTTTAAACTAAAAAGGTGACTTTATCTTGAAACTAACCTGTATAGCTTGTCAGGTTAGATTTATGTCAGGAAGAAATATCTTATAGGATTATATGATTTATGATACTCAGAGTATTAAAATATAGTGTGAAACTGAGAATTTTTATTAATCTAAGAGAAAATCCTTGAGAACATCAAGGAGAGTTCACCATTGGCAGTGAAAAGAATTAGAGTACTGAATGAGCTTGAAATTGTGACTTACTGTGTGGTAGTAAGGTAAAAACAAATTCAGTGTAAAGGAGCTGGTGACAGAGGGATATTACCATAAGTGCATACACACAGGATACTTACCATCATCAACTTCAGCGAGCAAAGTAAAGTGAATGAATGTGCATACCCGTGTCCCAAGAGGGCAAGTGTGTCAGAGAGGAGGCTTATTTTTTTTTTTTTCTCACATCAAGTTTTTGGATTCCTCTGTGCTTTAGCTAGAGTAGGGAGCTTCAATTATTTTTTTCTTTTACGCAAATAGCTAGCCTCGTTCCAATAAGTTTACAAGGACATACACTAAGGGGTAGATTTTAAAAGACGTGCCGATTTTATAACATGCGCGCATCGCCATGTGCATGTTATAAAATACGATGCCTGCGTGTACATGCGTGCCCGATTTTATATCAGGGCGCACATGTGCGGGCGGGTCATGACTCGCGCATACAAGGGGTGGAAGTTTCTCAAAAAACATGTGGTGATGCGATCGGGCCTACCCAAGTTCCTTCCCAGTCTGCTCCAATTAAGAAGCAGACTGGGAGGGAACTTTCCTATCCCCCTGTCTGCCCTCATTTTTCTTGTTGCTGAACATACCCGCTCCTCCGAGTAGGAGTAAGTTCTGTGTGCCGGCCAGCTGCCGGCGCGCACTTCCCCAGGACAGGTCCTAATGGCCATTTTTAAAATGCACTCAGCTTACACATGGCCCAGCCACACTCGTATCTCCCGGTTTTGCATTCCGGGCTTTTAAAATTTAGCCATACAAGAACATCTATAGTACACTATCGAAAGAGAAGTGGGTTCAGGGTAGTGAAGGAACACTCTATTGTTTTAATTAAAGAACAGAGAGGCAATTCAGCTTGTGCCAGGAGACACAGGAGACAATTCTCTCAAAACAAACGGGTTGCAGTTCTTCAAGAACTGTCAGTCAGAGCCCTTCTAATCACTCTAGCCACATCCAGTGACTGATCTGTCAAACTATGCATGCTTGTTTCTTTGTTTCTACACCATGAACCACATTTTCTTTTATGAGTGTGTACCACTGATGTGACTGTATTACAATAAAAGTATTTTGGCAATATATATCGACCAGTGAATTATGTTTGCCACACATTAACTACGTTGTACACTATGCATGCTAACAGCAGTAGAGGGAATGAAGACTTCTTTCTACTAACTTCAAGCTAAGTGTACACTCACTGCAAATGTTTAGCTAAACTGGAACTAACAACATTACAGAGAAAAGTAGAGACAGAGAAAGAGAGTAAAGAGACACTAAAGGAGCAAAGAAACAATTGTTTCAAAAATATAAGAAGAGAGCACATAATACTGGAAATTTATGACTTACAGAGACTGGAAAGTTCACAGAAAGAGGCAGTGAGAAAAGAAAAGATTAAACAGACATACAAAGTCAGAAAAAAACCCATCACCTTTCCTTTACCTACAACCTGGAATGATGATCTTGTCCTGCTGCACCTGAAAACATAATTGAAACACAAAGATTCACATTTTTTTACATAACACTAGTTAATATATCCTTTATAGAGAAAATACTACAGATAAGTTTATTTTGTTATCTGATTTGTTTATTATAGAGTTAGGAAAACTGGTTCTCAACAGGGTCAGTGAGTTTGGTAAAAAAAAAAAAAAAGAATTTTTTTTAAATTAATTTATTCATTTCTTAAATTTACTTCAAGCACCAACTTGACTTCAGAATAATGTATAAAGTGATATGTAAGAATACAATCCTCTTACAAAAAGAGAAGCAAAATAAAATAATAAAGTTCACTTCTACATTTTAACATTTTAAGTCCACAATTTAGAGGATCCAAGTTTTAAATTAACCAATACAATTAAAGAAATAAAATAGGAAATTTGGCGGTAGCAACCTATGGGGTCATTACTTATAAGAGAGAACAATCTCAGACATATTAGGATTTTCAGAAAGTATACACTTAGCAGTTCTTCATTTAACTATATTACTTTTGTCACACAAAAACTGAGTCAATTTGGAAGGAAGGTAGAAAAGATAAGAATTCTCTCTATATTTAATATAGCATTTACACGGAAATTTGAGCAAAAAATATGACCCTATTTGTAGAACCTGGGGTCTAAGTAATAGGAATTGTTTTCTTTTCTTCTGTGTTATCTTAGATATGTCAGTGAAAATCCTGACCTGCATATTCATAAAAGGATCTAACTGATGTTTGAAGAAAAGTTTCATCACCCATTCCTTGTCTGGTTTCAAAGCAAAAGTCAGAATCATAGTTGCAGACATTGCTTGCACTTCGTCTGAGGATTCTAAAAATTCTGTAATATTTAAACCAGTTGTAACCATTTCCCCCCGTGGATCTTCTGGAGGTTCTAGAATATTGCTCTTTTCTGCTCCCTTGAGATTTTATTTTGGTATTTTCCAGGAGGTATATAGAACGCCCGCACTAATGGTGGTATAATTTCTTGCCTTACTTTCAGTATCTCTATTAGGTATTTATTAAACATATCTCTAGGTGAAATATGTATTATTCTTGGAAAGTTCACCAGTCGAACGTTCCTGCCTTTCAAAATATTTTCAATATTTTCCAATTTACTCAGTAGAATCTCATTCTCTTTAACAAGATTGTCCTACATGTTCTTATTAGAACTCACTACTGTTTTAATTTCAGTTATTTGCTGGTTAGATACCTTAACTGTTTTTTCCAGAGCATTTATTTGAATATCATGATCCTTCAATTTTTCTGTTAGCGGTTCTAACTGTTTGATAATTATGTTTCCCAACTTTCAATTGCCTCCCACAGTTATTCAAGCATTACTTGCAATGGTTTTTCAAGAATAAATCTGGAACTTATCTTTGAAGGTGCTGAAGAACTGCCTGGTATCCTCAGCCTGACCTCTCCAATGTCTGGGTTGCTGACCAACTCATCGTGCCTCAACGGCATGGCATCCATGCTTTCACCTACTGGGAATGAACTCCCTGCCTGGTGTCTCCCTCCATCTGCAGCTTCTGCAGATAGCTCCACCAGGTTCATATCTGGGTCTCTAAGCATGGAAGGGTTCGCCAGCACCTCTCTCTCCGTTGGGGACAGAGTTGTTTCTGAGTTTGGCAGGGAACTCCATTCCTCTTCCATAGTGACTCCACTCCCAATGTCTGGACCCCCATGAAGGACATGGGCATCCATTGGGCCAGTTAAGGGTGTCTGGAGCAGCCCCAAGGTGAGCTTTCTCCCTTGCATGCCTTTCTCTGGCTGAATGGGGCATTTGCAATGATTAGCTCCAGGAAATTTTCTGAGGTAATATCTCCACGGCGTTCGGTGCTACCATTCCAGCGCCATCTTGGATCTCCTCCAAAATAGAGAAATATGTCAGTGTTGCTAATTCATAGTGTTAGCGCAAAGCAGTCACAAATTGCTGTTTTTTCTAACTCACAATCTATGGGGTAGATTTTAAAAAAGTACGCCTGTGTGTACTTTTGTTCGCGAACCAGGCGCAAACAAGAGTACGCCGGATTTTAATAGATATGCGTGTAGCCATGCGTATCCTTTAAAATCCGGGGTCAGCATGCGCAAGGCTGTGCAAAATTGGCAGCCTGCGCATGCCGAGCCACGCAGCCTGCCTCCTTTCCCTCCGAGGCCGCTCCAAAATCAGAGCGGCCTGGGAGGGAACTTTCCTTCCACCCACCCGCACCTTCCCCTCCCTAACCCACCCCCCCCAGCCCTATCTAACCCCCCCTACATTTATTGCAAACGTTACGCGCACCGGGCTGGCTGCCGGTGCACCATGTTCTGGTCCAGAGGCCGCGGCCACACCCCGGGCCAGAACCACGCCCATGGCCCTGCCCCGGAATGCCCCGGTTGATGCGTCACCGTGACATGCCCCTACACGCCCCCGACACGCCCCCCAGGAAAGCCCCAGGACTTACGTGCACTGCCGAGTCTATTCAACATAGGCTTGGCACGCGCAGGGGGAACTTGGGACAGGTTTTCGGGGGGTACGCGCGTACCCCTTTGAAAATCTGCCCCAATATATATAAACACCAAAGCCCTCACTGACTCATCACTAATTCACCCATTTTCTGAGTACCTAGAAGGCTGAAACTTGGCTCCATCATTCCCTATCATGTCCTTGGAAAAACTCCTACTTTCCTACATTCGATGGTTCATTCTAGCCATCAAAAGCAACACCCCACCAGGGTCACGTCGGGGTCATCAAAAAAATTGTTGAGTACTCCTTTTCGGCTCCACTACTTGCTACATGTATACGATAGAGTGGCAAAAGTCCATGTCCACATCCTCCTATGGCTGCGAGATAGGATCAAACCAGACCTCATTGATCAGGTGATCACTGCAGAGATTCCTGGCCCTGAAGTTGACCCGCTACTCCACCAAATCGTTAAGACAACGATGCTTCATGGACCACGCGGACTCCAAAACAGAAACTCTCCTTGCATGGTAAGCAGATCCTGCAGTAAGAAGTACCCCCATCCGCTCATCAAAGAAACTCAGACAGGAGATGACTGATACCCCCAGTACAGATGGTGCGCTCCTTCCGATAGTGGCCACACCGTCACCATCAACGGAGTTGAACTAGACAACAGATGGGTGGTTCCTTACAACTGTGTACTCTCCCAAACCTTCAATGCTCATATTAAAGTCAAGTTTTGCAATTCTGTAAAATCAATCAAGTACATCTGTAAATACATCAAGGGGAGTGACCAGGCCGTATTTGCCCTGGAGAAACAACATGACAAGGTATCACGGTATGAGACAGGGCGTTACATCAGCAGCTCTGAAGCAGCCTGGCGCATATTCTGTTTCCCTATTCATGAATGTTTTGCCCCAGTCGTTCATCTCGCTGTTCATCCGGAGAATGACCAGAGCATTTACTTCACAGCTGACAACGTTGTAGAAAAAGTACACAATCCTCCCCAAACAACCCTCTTAGAGTTATTTGATCTTTGCACACAGGATGATTTTGCCAAACAGCTCCTGTACTCTGAGGTTCCAGCCTACTATGTTTGGAAAAATAACCAATTTGTTAGGAGGAAACAAGGACAGCGTGTACCAGGCTACCTAGGAGTGAAAAAGGACCAAGTCCTTGGCAGAGTGTATACAATCCACTCAAACAATTTGGAGTGCTATCATCTCAGACTCTTGCTACATGAGGTCAGAGGGCCCACGTCCTTTCAATATCTTAAAACTGTCGCTGGTGTGCTACAACTCACATTCCAGTTTGCCTGTTGAGCACTCGGTCTGTTAGAAGATGATATGCACTGGGACAATACTCTCCAGGAAGCTGCACTCTCACATTCGCCTCCTAGGATCCATCAGCTCTTCACTATTATGTTGGTGTTCTGTCAAATGGCAAACCCCTTACCACTATGGGAAAAACATAAAGATAGTCTTTCAGAGGATATTCGTAGGCAGCTGCAGAGGGAATCTCTCCAAGACAATGTCCAAGAATGGTCATCCATAATCTGTAACAAATGCCTCACCTGTCTTCAGGATTGTGTACTGGCTATAGGCAGTCAACCTCTTCACAAGTATGACTTGCCTGCGCCATCACATGAACACGAACATGCTGCAGCTAATCTCATCTATTTCAGAGAGCTGGTTTACAACATCTGCGATCTGGCCAAGACAGTCGACGACAATGAGCCAAAGCCGAATACAGAGCAGAGGAACTTCTATCATGAAGTCATGACCAGCGTTCACTGCCAAAGTGGCCAAATCTTTTTCCTAGATGCTCCAGGAGGTACTGGTAAAAATTCCTCATCAACCTGTTGCTTGCCAGGGTACAAAGAGACTCAAACATTACCATTGCTGTGGCTTCTTCTGGCATCGCAGCGACGCTTCTGGAAGGTGGACAGATGGCACACTCTGCCTTCAAGCTTCCTCTCAATCTCAACAACACCGAAACACCTCTGTGCAACATCTCCAAGCAGAGCAACATGGCGCAGGTATTCTGACAGTGCAAACTCAAAGTGTGGGATGAGTGCACCATGGCCCACAGAGGCAGCATCGAGGCTCTCCATAGGATGCTCCCAGACATCTGAAACAACAACAGCTTCATGGGAGGGTTGACAGTACTGCTCGCCGGGGACTTCAGACAGACGCTGTCAGTTGTTCCGAGGGGGACCTGTGTTGATGAAGTTAAAGCCTCTTTCAAGTCCTCTTAACCTGTGGCCCACAGTGAAAGTCTTGTCCTTGAGAGTGAACATGAGGGTGCACCTGACAGACAACGTCAAGGCAGGAGATCTGCCTTGACGTTGTCTGTCAAGGCAGATCTCCTGCCTTGACAGACAATAGCCTTTTGGCTATAGGAGATGGTACACTCCATGAACAAGATGGCAAAATGAAACTGCTGGAAAATCTATGTCACCTGGTCACAGATTTGAAAAGTCTTACAAAAAGGTATACCCGGATCTTCAAAACATCCACATGAAGGACACATTGTGGTTTAGAGAGAGGGCAATTTTAACTTCTACAAATGACATGACAAACTATCAATGACACACTCCTGCAGGCGTTCACCTCAGAAACAAAAAAACATAAGTCTGTGGACTCTGTTGTTTAAGTCGACGATGCGGTACATTACTGTTGTGTCTGTCGCTGTCTGACGTCTCTGCTCCGCCCACCTTACCTTTTGGTGACTCCCTTCGGGGTTGATGGAAGGCTAGCTGCCGCGGCGTCTCCAGGCCGTCTTCCTCCGGCGTTCCCAGCCCGGCTCGACGCTGCAAGATGCCATAGGGCACGTGCGCAGCCTGACTAATGTACCAGCGTTGGCGTGAACCTCAGGAGCGTCCTCCTGAGATGATGTCACCAGCTCCAGATATTTAAGGTCTCAGTTTTCACTAACAAGACGAGTTAGCAAGGGATTGGTTACCTAGCTTCCTCCTGGTCGATGCGGATGGGATTCGCTCTCCGCAACCCTAGTTACTCTGCCTGCTCGGACTTCACTACAGGTACCCGCTCCTCGGGGGCCTCGCTTTCTCTTTTTCTTTGCAGGTCACAGTCTGGAACCGGTACTCGCTCCTGAATACTACTTCTGCTAAGAAGTCATCGCTGCTTACAACATTGCGAGTTTCCATCTATCTCTTGGAGCTTTCCCTGGGTCCAGGTACTCGCTCCTCAAGGGCCTAATGTATGCCATCTCCTGGGCTGCCTTAAGAGACTTGTTCCAGAACTCTGCATGTCCTATCTACTCACTTTCTTAGTTTCTCTACAGGTCAGCCACCCTGAGATCGCTGTTGCAATACCTGAGGGACTACAGCCCAGTTGGGTGCTTCCAGCTCACTACTGCCACCTTTAGTGGTTTAATATATTGCTTCTAAGAAGTCTTTGTTGTTTAACATCAGTGAGTCTGTATCTATCTCTCAGAGTGTTCCCTGGAACCAGGTACTCGCTCCTCAAGGGCCTAATGCATATCAACTCCTGGGCTGCCTTAAGAGACTATTGTGTGAGGTTACCATCAAGGACTTGTTCCAGAACTCTGCATATACTGCCTACTCATTGTCTTAGTTTCTCTACAGCTCACCCACCCTGGGATCGCTGTTTCAATACCTGAGGGACTACAGCCCAGTCGGGTGCTTCCAGCTCACTACTGCCACCTCTGGTGGTTTACTATATTGTCTAATAAAAGAACTAGTGTGTGTCTGTCTCCTACACTAAGCCTGACCAGTGGTCCCTCTTGGGATTTCCCCCGAGGGCGTGGTCACCTTCCACTGGTCCAAGGATCCACCCACAACTATTCTAAATAACTTCAGATTGCTAATACCAGCTTTATCAACAGAGCTTTCTGACAGAGTGCTAACACCCAGCTTTCTCTACAGAGCTTTGTTAACAGATTCAAATCAGATTGCCAACTCCTCACGGAGAACACTTCAGATTGCTAACTCCTCACGGAGATCACGACAGATTTACCCTGTCGAGTTCCTGCACAGTCTCAACCTTCCAGGCATTCCTTAGCACAATCTCATTTTGAAGGACGGTACACCAATTATGTTACTAAGAAATCTACAGCCACCAAAACTCTGCAATGGTCCCAGACTTCATATCAAGTCCCTCCACAGAAATGTCATTGAAGCAATCATTTTCACAGGTTGTGGATATGTGGAAACAGCTTTCATCCCTCACATCCCCCTTATACCATCAGGCATCCCTTTCAATTTAAACGCCTGCAGTTCCCAGTCAAAGTGTGCTTCACGATGACTATTAACAAATCTCAAGGCCAGACTCTCAAGGTCATTGGTGTTGATTTGAGGCACCACTGCTTCTCGTAGGCCAACTGTACGTGGCCTGCTCTAGAGTCAGCTCAGCTGATAGCCTCATCATACTGCAGCCAGAGGATCACACAGCAAACGTTGTATACAAAGAAATTATTATTTTGTGACAGGCAACTCACAGTACATTCATTCCACATATTCATTTCATATTTTTTAATTACCACTAACCTCACTCTATAATAATAACATGTTCATTTTAAATATATAAACTCCAAAGCCCTCACTCACTCAAAACAATTACTTTTCAACTTGCGTGAAATAAACTCACACGTTTCTATCAACTTCTCCACCGTAGCGAAGCACGGTTATTCCGCTAGTTGTTTCAATAAATTGATAATTTTGGATAATTAAGTTTAACATTCATATTGATTCCATCTGAATATATTTCTCTTTAAGTCTCTGTCTTCCATTTCTACCCTTGGGAGACTATCTGGGTGGGTTCTGCCCCATATTTTCTTGGAGAATACCCAGGAAGAAGGAGAGCAATATAATTTCTCTTCTTTCAGTTGGTACTTTGGTAAAATCTAATAGTGACTCCCTTATTGACACCCAAAACCTCAGCAGTTGCAGTTTTTACCACAGCCACCAAAGCTGGAGAGTCACTACCCCAAAGTGTCTGATTAATGAGACTCAGTTCCAGTATCTTGTCTTTCCTGCCTATGCCTCTCCTTGCCTGACCTATCATATCTATCCCTTCTTCCCTTTCAGACGGGTACCTGATTTGACCATAGCCTGATTTCTGATAAGCTTGACTGTTCCCTGCCACTGACCACTGCCTGCCACTGGATATGTCTGACTGCTGCCACCTCCTAACCATTGTCCAGAATTTGGATTCATCTGACCTCCTCTACTTCAACCTAGCTACCCTATGACAACCACCTCCATCATCAGCAGAGGCCCCTAGACTTAACAGTCTTGGCACCCAAAGGCTCATCCCGAAGAGAATGAGGGCTGGTAGAGCGAAGCTCCACTTGGGCCTCTGCTTCATCCAGATCTGCCTGCCAATGGTGGAAACCTGCAGGATTTCTGCCTGCAGGTTGAGCCAGTCTGCCTCAGCTCAATGATCCACTAATGCAACAGTTTGCTGAAGCCATGGATCCAACTGACTTGACTTCCTTGTAGGTCATTCCAGGACTCGCTCAGAAGTTGAACAATTAGCAACAATCCTTGGAACTTCTGGCCACATCCATGGATCAGCTATGTGCCTGAATGCTTTGACTAATCCTACGGTGCTACCTTTATCTGCACCAGTAACACCACCTATCATACCCACTACTTATCAGTTACCACAGTTACCAGCTTCACCCTGGTATGCCAGGGACTTCAAACATTGACAGTGATTTCTAAATCAGTGCCACATGCACTTTCAACTGGAAGCACCATTATTATACCCCAACAACCAGATGAAAACCATGTATATACTATGTCTACTGGATGGCTCAGCCTTAACTTGGACATCTCCGCTTTGGGAATGGGGAGATCCCATCCTCCTTAACTACAATAGTTCACTGAGCTAAATTAAACTAAAGCTTTGCTGGTGCTTTAGGTTGTACCTCTTGTTCTTCTACTTCCAAAAGCATTGGTGGTTGTGCTCTGCAGTTGCTACTTCCCTCTCTGACACAACAGGATCTGGCACAGACACAGCTGGTGCCGACATATACTCCCCAAATTTCAATTTATTATAGCTGGACATGCCTGCCTCTCCTGCTAATGGTTTGGATTTGAAAAAATCCCTACTTATTTTGGTTGAGATCTCACTGTTTTCTTATAAAAAATAATCTGCTATCAAATATGAGCTTGCCTTGGCCTCTAGCACCTTTGACATGATGGGATTTTATCAGGTGCAGTGCCTGCTTACTGGGATTTAAATGATGGACAAAAGATGTTTTAATCTTAGTATTTTCAATGAAGTTAAAGTGTGTCACACTGACTAAAGTGATCACTCTGTGTGTAAAGTTGAACAACACAGAGAGAATACACTACAGTACTAGTATAGTATTTTCTAGAGATGTGCTTCGGGTAAAAATTTCAAGTCAGGCTTCGTTTTGGGCGCCCCCCCCCCCCCCCACGGGAATATTGTTTTTCCCATGGTTTTGGTTTTTTTTTTCAGGGGCCCCAATTTTCGAGTTAGTGCGCGCTAACTAAAATATGAATTTTTGCAGAAATTTCAGAAAAAACTTAATTGTTTTTCAGTTCTCCCGAACCATTACGAATTAGGAAATTTCGCTGACATTGCCTAATTTGGGAAAAATGATTGCAGATCCCTAGAATTTTCTTCTTCAGACTAGTGCACTGCATGCACAGTTGCACACACACATACACAAAGCACAGAATGATGAATAATACTCTAAGATGTGCATGAGTACAGCTTTGCATTAGTACTGAAGTAACAAAATTAATCCACAAAGTGGCTGGCTGAACCTGTGGCTGGTGCCTGCCTGCTTTCTTTGTAGATGCACTGACTCTGGTGCACAGACCCAGGTAGACAGAGAAAGTTAAAAATGTCCCTTTATCTTTGGCACTATTGCATAGTTAGCTAGCGTAGCTACTAGTGGTAGCTACGGCTGGTTAACTGCAACAAGTTTAAAATAAAATTACTGTAGCCAGCAGCCCACTGCTTTCCCCCCCCCCCCAAAAAGGGGAGAGGAGGCATGAAAACACAAACCTTCCTTGATCAGTGGCAGTGAGATATTAAATTAAATACAAATTAAAAAAGATTAGAATGGAATGTTTCTAGTGTTAAACAAGAATGTACTGTTGATTCAGAACATTGTGGAACTGAGTTCAGTTCCACAACTAAGCACCCTCTACTTCAGAAGAAAGATTCAAACGCAGTTTGAAACAGTCTGTGCATACTATAAGAATATACAGAGCTGATTTAGAAATATGCTTCACTCTGATATTTTTCCTTGACAACAGATCCCGGTTATTCTCTGATGTCACACATGAGTCAGAGGCATTAGGGCTGGTTGCTATGGAGATTCCCGTATGACCAGTCTCAGACAGGCTCTGTTCTTACAATACACCTATTATTCTCTATGAGAAATGAAAACAAATGGAATGAATGACATATTTAATTTGTGGGAAGCACTATTCACTGTCAGGGAACCAAAAATGAAATGAAAGGGACATATTTGTCATGGATTTAACATTCATTTTAAATGCATGCACATCCCTTCACTACTCCTAGTACCCTTTTCCACCACTGCTAATGCCACCCTTCAATGACTGCTTTGTTTTCCCCCCTGAATGATAGGAAAAGAGATGAGAGAGGGAGCAGGTGGCAGATAATTTTCCAGTTTGAGCTTCATCTTGCCCAAGCCTGCCTGTGCTCCCTCCCTGGTAATAATCTCTCTGTTTATCTTGGGTAGTTCTACCTGTGCTTGTCCCAAGGTCTCTGAAGTATAATCTGACCTTCTTCCTCTGCTATTGCTACTAGTTTCACATCTACCTTTTGCTCCCTGAAAAACACAGTCACTAGAAGTGGCTAGAAATTTTTAGTGTTAAAATAAATGTAGTGAACTGTTATGCTAGATACACTAAAACTAGTTTGCAGGTACACAATCAGACAGCAGAACAAATAGTATAAAGTCTCTTTTGTTATAAAGCATGCCACCTACTATCTGCTTGCTGACTATGACAATGTAGACATTCACTAGTAAATGACACAGGTTGTGGGAAAATAATCACACACATACTAACTCTTGTTTGTGTATATAGACTCCTTTCTCCACTAGCAGAAAGAGAGAATAAAGAGAGGCTAGTGTTTTAGAAGGTTAGTGCAGTGGTCACCATCAGAGATACTGCAGCTATTAAAATACAAATAGATCTTGATCTGCGCTACAAGAGCATATAGAGAGAGTCACATTCTTACAATAAAATACAATAACTCTGTAACAGTGAACAGACAAATTGAATTGCAACATCTCCTCTCACACAATGATAATGTAAGAGCAGGCAAGAGCCTAGTCTACCTTTCTTTAAGTTTCTCCTTCCTTTCCAAGTCTTTTTTTTTTTTTTACATTTTTTGGCCTCTGAGAAAGAGCCTTAGAAGCACAATTCTCTGAATTCCAGCAAAGAAATGACTGAACAGAAAATGGTGACTGCTCAATGTTACATGCTGCTTGTAAAAAAAAAAAAAAAAGGGAAGACCTCATTTTCAGTCCATGCATATGTCAGTTGGGATAGGCTGATTAAAAAAAAATACGTGACCTTAATTAATGCTGCTCCTTCCTTGTCTCTTCCCACTCCAACTCCTTTCAGTCTGGTTTCATAGCTTGCCAAGAGTGAAAAAAAAACAACCCTGCAATTTTTGCTCACCCTATAGACTTGAATAGGATCCCAAAACAAATGCAGATGAAAACTGTCATTATTTTGGAGCTGCACTGTGGAGCTTTCCTTCGACATATTTGGGGTTGAGGCTTGCAGAGATTTCCAGTCCTGGACAGGCAGAAAGTTTCTGCTTTTATTTAGACTTTTCTGCTGGCAGTCTGTTTAAGCCGGTGGGGGTCACTAGGAAAGAAAAAACAGCAGCGCATGCGCACACTGAAGTCATGCGGGCCGGGGGGGGGGGGGGAGTGTCCAGCTCCTTATGAGTTGCAAATCTCACTTATTTCCCGCGTTTGGGCTTTTTTTTTTTTTTGTATTCACTGGTTGCCTATTATTGGGCGCTTTTTCCTGTCAATCGCATTTTTTGGGGCTTGGTGGGCGGGCCTGGTGCCCAGCTATCCCCGTGATTGGCTGCTGCTGCCGATGAGGCCTGTCCACCATCAGAGGGGCACGTGAGCAGACGACACTGACGGTAAGCAACAGTGTCTGGTGACCAAAAAAGATTTTATGCAGCGGGGTAGGCTTGCAGGCTGAAGGGAGTGAAGCAGTCAACTGGCAGCGATCAAAAAGAAGAGGTACCTGGAGGGGGAGCAATGAGTGTGCTGGGATGTGGAATGAGTTTGAGGGGGCCAGTCACGTGCTTGGAGGGGGTGAGGAATGAGTTTGGGGGGGGGCAGTCACGTGCTTGGAGGGGGTGAGGAATGAGTTTGGGGGGGGGCAGTCTCGTGCTTGGAGTAGGCAGGGGGGTGCAATGATTTAGCAAGTAGCACATTTAAGACTAATTGGAGAAAATTCTTTTTCACTCAAGCATGATAAAGCTCTGGAATTTGTTGCCAGAGGATGTGGTTAGTGCAGTTAGTGTAGCTGGGTTCAAAAAAGGTTTGGATACGTTCTTGGAGAAGTCCATTAATCAAGTTTACTTAGGGCAGAGCTTTCCAAACTTTTCATGTTGGTGACACACTTTTTAGACAAACATAATTTCGGGACACAGTAAATTCAGTCTACTAGCAAACCAGAGGTTGTATGCAGTGTAACAAAGGAAAAAAGAAACATCACCCATCCTTATAAAACAAATCAAGAAATATAAAATCATCAGCAGTAAAACTGTACTAACAAAAAGAACATATTTCGAAACAGCTGATGAGTGGAATATCCAATAATTAAAAACTCATATAAAACATTTCCAGATACCAACAAAATATTTCAAAATAGCAGACACAAAGACCCAGTAATGAAAAATAATAAGGATACAAACATTTTTTTGCTCTGCATACCTGGGAACGTTTGATATCCAGGTGTCCTGAGATTGTTCTGAATTAGCAGGAGGAGGGGTGGTTTGCTTGGAACTTTCTCCTCTCTCAGTCACATACCAGCGCTCTCTCTCACACTGGCTCTCAATGACACACCTATACACATATGCTCTCAGTACTCACATATATACATGTTTTTTCTCTCTCACTTATATAGGCTCTTAATTACACATTTACACACATGCTGTCTATCTTTTCACGCTTACACACACACAGGCTTTCAATCACACACATACATGCTGTCTTTTTCTCTCACACACAGACTCTCATTCACATGCTTACAACATGTCCTCTCTTTCTCTCATTTACACACAGGCTCTCAATCACATACTCACATGCTCCCTCACCTAAATCAGCTCTCAATCACACACAGACACACATGGTCTCTCTCTCTCATTTAAACACAGGCTCTCAATCACATACTCACATGCTCCATCACCTAAACCAGCTCTCAATCACACACAGACACACATGATCTCTCTCTTACTTATACACACAGGCTTTTAATCATACATACACATGATCTCTCTCACACACAAAGGATCTCAATCATACACACATACTCTTTCACACAAACAGGTTTTCAATCACAAACTTACACATACAGGTTCCCAATGGTAAACTTACATTCATGCTCTCTCTCTCACAGGCAGGCTCTCAATCACAGACATACTCTCTTTCACATGTACAGGCTCTCAATCATTCACATACATGCAATCTCTCACTCTCTCATACACACACACAGGGCCCCGCGGCCCGGAAGAGGAAGTGGAGAGTATCGGGTGCGTGCGCGGCAAGAAGAGGCCACGCTAGTGCGCTCGGCATCGGCCCGAAGAAAAGAAGACTGCAGCGCGGCTCGGAGGAAAATGAAGAGGTTCAGCCACGGCCGATGGGACTCCGCCTCCGCGAGGGCTGAAAATGAAGAGGTTAGCGTTGGGAGGAGGGCTGCTGCTGCCGCGAGTTCCCGGGGTGGGGTGGGGGAGAGAGAGTGAATGCTCGCTCATTCACTCTCTCTCTCCCCCACCCCGGGAACTCGCGGCAGCAGCATGCCTCCTCCCAACGCTAACCTCTTCATTTTTCAGCCCTCGCGGAGGCGGAGTCCCATCGGCCGCGGCTGAATCTCTTCATTTTCCTCCGAGCCGCGCTGCAGTCTTCTTTTCTTCGGGCCGATGCCGAGCGCACTAGCGTGGCCTCTTCTTGCCGCGCAGGCACCCGATACTCTCCACTTCCTCTTCCGGGGGGGGGGGGGGGGGGGAGGGAAGAAGAGAGCACGCCGGTGCCGCTGACTCCAGCTGTCCTGCTGCGTTCCGCCCGGGCGGAGGAGGACCGGGGAGCAGCTGGGTCAGCGGGAAAGTGTGGCGATATTTGTCTGCGAGCCAGATGCAGCATATCTGGCTCGGAGCCATGGGTTCCCGGTCCCTGCACTTGCCGGTGTGTCACGTGCACCGGGCTTGCGCGACACACCGGCACACCTCAGGCGACACAGTAAAGTGTCGCGACACACACTTTGGAAAGCTCTGACTTAGGGAATAGCCACTGCTATTAATTGCATCAGTAGCATGGGATCTTCTTAGTGTTTAGATTATTGCCAGATTCTTGTGGCCTGGTTTGGCCTCTGTAACAGGATGCTGAGCTTGATGGACCCTTGGTCTGACCAGCATGGCAATTTCTTATGTTCTTATGTACTGTCCATTTTTTTTGTTTTAAATAAAACAAAATTAAAATGGCTTATTTTTTGTTTGGATCACTCATTTATTTCATATGAATGCAATATCCCTATTAAAAGTATGCAAGCACTTTTGCAGTTAGCTCTATTGAAAATTTTCCCTGCAAAGAATTTGAATTGGCACAAGTTTTGAAACTTGTGAACAATTTTGACAGTCTTCAGATGTTCAATTTGAGGTTCCTGAAGTGTTAAACTGGAAGATCTTTTGGTTAATGTTCAATGTATTTTACTGACTTAAAAAGATTATTGGCACTTTTAGTACAAAATGAGAAAGAAGAAGTAAAATGTCAAAATGCTTTTGAAAAAGACAATTGTCATGATCTGCTGTGAAAGTGGTACTGTATTTTTACAAGTGGCTTTGGCACTAAGAAAGTGCAGTCCTTTTTTCTTTTTTTTTGCGAGTTGACACTTTTGTCACCTTTTCCCCTCATAGCATAAGTAAAATGGCATAGCTTGCTTCAGCTAGGTTTGCCGTGTTTACTATTACAGGTTTGTACGCTGATTTTTTTCATGTTGTTTCATTTTATTTCATTTTTTTTTCTCTTTAGCATGCACTGTTTGTAAATATCATGCATGAAATAAAATTGGTATAACTTGTACAGAAACTGAAATGAACAAAATAAAAACACATTTGGGGGTTACTTTTCTAAACCCTTATCGTATGCGTTAGGGCCCTAACGCACGCGATAAGGCCATATTGCATGCAAAAAGGGCCTTTTCACATGCAATATGATGCAAATTAGGGGGAGGGGCGGAGTCAGCGGTGTTTCGCAGGCCCCCCCCCTCCTCCCCCCCCTCGCTCCCTGTTTTCGCAGGATTCATCATTCTGCATTGAATGATGAATCCTGGCCTTTGTGATTTTTTTTTTATTTTGTTTTGAAATGACGCAAAACGGTTTGTTTCATTGCATTTATTTTTGCATCATTTCAAAACAAATGCACATCCCCGTTCACCACGAAAGGAAAATAAAAAAAATATTGACAAAATTGCTCTTCTAGACTGAAATGAGCTATGCATGGCTGTGGCCCAAACCTTCTGGAGTTATTTTTGGTTTCAGAGAGGTGATTAAAAACCACTACATAAGTGTAAGTGTAAATAACCCTTTGTGAGTCATTTCATAGGTGGGGAGGAGGGCATTAATGGAATTTTTATGGTAGCTGTTTTTCTGTTGTAGCCTGAGTTTCTTTTTTTTTTTTTTTTTAAATCATGCTGAATATCTTTTTGAACACCCCACTAATCTCCTGAATATCCCATTTCATGATTGTTAATATTTGCTGACTGGAGCTAAGAAATTTGCTGACTCGAGCCGGCGACAGACAGGAGAGTGGGCCTGCGCGATCGGCGCCGAGGACCCACCGGGGTAAGGCCTTGCTACTGCACTCCTACCCCGAACGGGTCCCCTTCGCCGACCACGAGGCTTAGCCGGCCTGCCGACCTTACCTCACTCCGGGCGCCGTCCTCATCTGCTCCGGGCCGATCGCCCCGCCTCCACAGACGGACAGCCAACCCTCGACGCTCCAGCGACAGCCGGCCTATCCAGGCAGCCCGCGCTGGGATTTAAAGGACCCGCGCTGCTCCTAGCCCCCCTTTCGAGCCGGCGACAGACAGGAGAGTGGGCCTGCACGATCGGCGCCGAGGACCCACCGGGGTAAGGCCTTGCTACTGCACTCCTTACCCGAACGGGTCCCCTTCGCCAACCACGAGGCTTAGCCGGCCTGCCGACCTTACCTCACTCCGGGCGCCGTCCTCATCCGCTCCGGGCCGATCGCCCCGCCTCCACAGACGGACAGCCAACCCTCGACGCTCCAGCGACAGCCGGCCTATCCAGGCAGCCCGCGCTGGGATTTAAAGGACCCGCGCTGCTCCTAGCCCCCCTTTCGAGCCGGCGACAGACAGGAGAGTGGGCCTGCGCGATCGGCGCCGAGGACCCACCGGGGTAAGGCCTTGCTACTGCACTCCTACCCCGAACGGGTCCCCTTCGCCGACTACGAGGCTTAGCCGGCCTGCCGACCTTACCTCACTCCGGGCGCCGTCCTCATCCGCTCCGGGCCGATCGCCCCGCCTCCACAGACGGACAGCCAACCCTCGACGCTCCAGCGACAGCCGGCCTATCCAGGCAGCCCGCGCTGGGATTTAAAGGACCCGCGCTGCTCCTAGCCCCCCTTTCGAGCCGGCGACAGACAGGAGAGTGGGCCTGCGCGATCGGCGCCGAGGACCCACCGGGGTAAGGCCTTGCTACTGCACTCTTACCCCGAACGGGTCCCCTTCGCCGACCACGAAGCTTAGCCGGCCTGCCGACCTTACCTCACTCCGGGCGCCGTCCTCATCCGCTCCGGGCCGATCGCCCCGCCTCCACAGACGGACAGCCAACCTCGACGCTCCAGCGACAGCCGGCCTATCCAGGCAGCCCGCGCTGGGATTTAAAAGACCCTTCAGTCCAGGCGTCACGCGCCTAGCGTCACGCGTCTAAGGAGCGCGACAAAGGGGCCTACCCCCTTTGTGCGCCCCTTAGTGCAGCCCCGCAGGGCAGCCCCGAAGCAAGGTCTCCATCACATTCGGCTTTCTAGGTAAGCCCAACACAGCTTCACAGCTTATATTAGGCTAAGCCCTCTCAGCAGGCCAAACTCCCCTCTTGCTCAACACGCTCACGCGCTCCGCACTCGGCAGTAACCCATACATACGTTCACCTTCTTTCACTGCCATCATCATGGTTGCCTCCCACATACCAGTGCTAAAATACACGAACTCTACGGCCTACACAACGAGATTGAAGACCGGCAATTCATGCTAGAGATCTCTCATTCCCATTATGACCTCCCCATTAACACAATTCATGGGTTTAATGACATTCTCCATTCTCCTACTGAACACACAATCTCTACTAAAAAAAAGCCATCTTATTAGGGGATATCATCACAGATGAGTCTCCTGACATTTGCGCAATAACAGAGACATGGCTTAAAAGCACAGACGTCTCCATCATCAACCCAACTACCTACAGAATCATACGATATATTCTCTATTCCAAGATCCAAAAAGAAAGGAGGAGGACTTCTACTAGCAGCAAAGAAGTCTTTTAAACTATCCCTACAACCCAGCATTCCACCCCATAAGATGGAAATTGGCCTTTTCAGATCAAAGAACCTCCAAATATGTTCTTATTTATGCTCCTCCGGGCATAATGGAAAAAAAACCCATCGTCCCTAACAGAATATATTACAAAATATATCAACATCAACATACCCACCATTATACTAGGTGACTTAAACCTTCACTTTGACCGCACCCCCCCCCTCACCTCAGCCTGCGAAGCAACACCTTCATACTATGAACGCCATAGGATTTAAACAAGCTGTAACAGGCCCAACTCATAAAGCAGGCCATACCCTGGATGTGATTTCTCGAACGCACAAATTATACTAGACCCTCCTCAATGCACTCCCATACCATGGTCAGACCACTACCGAGTAGACACTAGATGTACAGTAAATAGTAATGTCCACCCAACACCCCCCAAAAACAAAACTATTGAATTCAGGAAGAAATGCCAGATGGAAGACATCATTGAAGCTATAACGGAAGAAAGCAACAATTTGGATTTATCGAATGCCAACTCAGCGTGTACAACTTGGCATCAACTCACCAGTGACATCGCCAATCGTCTTTGTCCACTCATAACTAAAGAGATCAACGCTGAGAGGAAAGACAAAAAACCCTGGTACACTACTGACCTCAGAAACTTGAACGTGAGCTTCGTAAAATGGAAAAAAAAATGGAGCAAAAACCAAGACCCAATTCAACAACAAAAATTCAAATCACTACTCTACAAGTACCGTAAATCAACTGATGAAGCTAAGAAAAACTTTTACTCTACAAAAATCCATCAATACCAGTATAACCCACGTGCACTCTTCCAATATGTTTCTAATCTTATATCCCCCTCACCTAACAACTACCCTGAACATGAAGTTGAAAATAATTGTGAGAAATTAGCCGACTATTTCCAGGATAGATATCCAAGATAATGGCTCGTTTTACATCGCCATATAGGCCAACTACACTGGCACCTACAAGCTCCCAAAGTCATTCTCCCAAACTCTCTAATTTTGAAACTTCTTCGGCTTCGGAGATAGAGGCAATACTAAAAAGAATCAAACCAGCATTACACCCTACAGATGTCATGCCAACAAAAACACTCCTGTCTATCCCTACAAGAATCGCCCCTGCAATATCAAACATCATCAATAAATCTATTTCAGAAGGAGTCTTCCCCACGCAACTCAAACATGCCATAATAAAGCCTACCCTTAAAAAACCTGATCTTGATCCTGCTGAACCGGCCAACTTTTGACCTGTATCGAACCTCCCGTTATTATCAAAAGTACTAGAAAAAACTATAAACAAACAACTAACGGACTTTCTAGAGGAAAATCAATTACTCTTTCCTTCCCAATACGGATTCAGGAAGAACCATAGTACGGAGACACTGCTTGTGTCCCTTTCAGACTCCATTCTAAAATCACTGGACACTGGTCACTCTTATATTCTAGCCCTACTTGATATCTCATCCGCATTTGACACAGTCAACCATTATACACTCCTTTCCCTCCTATCTCAAATTGGCATCACCGGCACTGCTTTATCCTGGTTACAATCATTCCTAACAGATAGGTCTTACAGTGTCAAAATGGGACATCATACGTCGAAAACTAGAAATCTTTCACAAGGTGTCCCTCAAGGATCCTCCCTCTCTTCAACTCTATTTAATGTATATCTATCTCCACTCTGTAAACTACTGAAGAAATTGGATCTCCGTCATTTTATATATGCCGACGATGTCCAGATCATTATCCCGATCAAGGACTCACTTACTAATGCCATAAAAAACTGGGAATCTGCACTTACCGAAATAAAAAATCTTCTCATGGAAAACTTTCTTGCAATCAACACCAACAAGACGGAACTCCTCTTAATAACGCCACAAAAGAACACCCCATCAAACCCGCCTCATTCTCCTTTCTCAACTACAGATCATATGAATCTGAAACATGTCCGCAGCCTTGGGGTCATGATTGATAATCATTTTACAATAAAAAATTTAATCTCGACCACAACTAAGAATGGCTTCTTCAAGCTACATACCATGAAAAGAATTAAACCGTTATTACATCCTCAAGACTTCCGAACTGTATTACAAGCTACAATTCTACCGAAAATTGACTATTGTAATGCACTACTACTGGGTCTTCCAAAAAGCACAATTCAACCCCTACAGATGTTGCAGAATGCGGCGGCGCGTTTAATTACTAATACAAGACGACATGAACATATTACTCCAGCACTCATGTTCCTACATTGGCTACCAGTATCCTACAGAATTACTTTCAAAGTTCTTTCACTCATCCACAAAATCAATTCACAACCAAGAGATGCAATGGTTCTCCGATCAGTTCACATTTCACACATCCAACAGACCTATAAGAAGTATTCACCAAGCAAAATTAGCTGTCCATCCTCAAAAACACATCAAACTCGTTTCTACCAGAGACTGCTCCTTCTCCATCGCTGGTATCAATATCTGGAACAATATGCCGCTGGACCTGCATACTGAATCCTGTCACAAAACCTTCAAACAAAACCTTAAAACATGGTTGTTTGAACAAGCATTCACACTATGAATATTTATTATACAGCTTATTAATACCCCCTCCTGTCCATCTATCCTGTATTTCGACTACAATATGACTTTAGTTTTTGCCTTTACAGTTAATTTGTTTCCCGCTTTATACTTAAATATTATTAATTAATAGTTTTATTGTTAATGAAGTTAGCATTTTATGTAAAAACCATTCTGTTTATCGTTTACTGTGTTTAAAACTGTTATATGTAAAGCTGGATGCTAATTTATTGTTTCACTGTAAACCGAGGTGATGTATTGCTATACGTATCTCGGTATAAAAGAATCCATAAATAAATAAATAAATAAATAAATGTAGGTTGTGAATCGAGCTCCTAGTTTAGTTTGTCTTCTACCTGATCTCAGAAGCTGAAGAAAACATGAGGGCAGAAGGTAAGTGAAAGTGCTGTGAAAAGAAGGAGAAGGAACAACTGAAGAGTAAGGGAAAGGGTTTAGGGGTTGGGGAAGAGAGGGGTACGGGGGTAGGGAAGTTCCCTCCCAGTCCGCTTCTTAATTGGTGGTGAGGATGAAAACAGTAAATGAATTCAAATGGGTATTGGGTTAAACACTATGGATCCGTAAAGACTTGATGATGATAATGAAAAAAGGGTGCATGCAGGTAGACTGCACAGAACGACAGTTAGTACCCTTAACAAGAAAGCATGGAAGAATTACTACCCTTAACTAATTAGCCCTGATGATTTAGATACAATGCATTATTGATTTCAGCTTTTGACTGCGGGATGGGGGAAAAAAGGGTATTGGATTCTGAAGACAGTCAATACAGGACCCTGCCTTTTATGTTCTGGACTACTGATATGCTGACATTGGAGATAAAGCTTCTATAGCCAAGTACAAAAGCAAAGAAGGTTAAAGCAGTTTTGTCTGAATTATCAGGAAGACTGCTCAGCACATAAAAAGTTTTCAGTAATTTTTTTTATGGGTTTGACAATTGCTTCGTCTTATTTGTAAGTATAATATTCTTAACATAAGGCATGTGGGTAACCTGCATGGAGCGGCAGTTACTGCCTTTGGCTGAAAGGAGTAACCTGTACAGAGCAGCAGTTGCTGCCATGGGAAGCTTGTTAGGCAGACTGGATGGACCATTTGGTCTTTTTCTGATGACAATATTATGTTACTATGTTATTATAATAATTCAACCAGGTTTGTAAACCCAATATCTTGGCATCCCTGTTGATCATGGAAGGGGGGTCTAATTGCTGTATAGAGATTATTTTGGATACAAAAGACGCACTTCTTCCAGTTTGAGACCCCAGTGTCTAGGCACCCCTGCTGGTCATGGAGGAGCACTCTAAACAGTGCACAGAGCTCCTTCTGGACACAAGAAGGGCACTGTGAAACAGTGCCTCTAGTGTTCCCCTAATCACTTGTACAGAAGCAGGCTAGATGCCTGATCCACCTTAAATTCCTTAAGGATGAATTTCCCTTTAATGAGATTAATCTCTCCAATAGAATTGTTTAAAAATTATATGATTCAGATTCTTAAGATACCAGAAAATGCTTTGCCAGTACTAGTAAAAGCATATTATTTACAACAGAGATTACAAATACCAGAACAAGAACAATCCTTGGATGTAACTAATTTGTTAGAAATGTCTTCAGATGCACAGATAAATGTACGGAGATCAATGTTAGTCTCTTTTGCTTTTCTTTCTGAAAGGAACCATGTGCTTCGCTTGTTTTTTAGGAATTGACAAGTAAATTTTTATGGAAGCCCCATTTGGATTTACCCTGATGTGGTTAAACCCACTCAGTTACGAAGAAAATAATTTCTTAGGCTTCGTCCTGAAGCATTAAAATTGGGAGCGCGTTTTGTTCTGAAATACCCATGCAAGGCCTGCATCAGATATTTAAATGAAAATTATGTTTTTCTTGATCCTAAACAATTGAGATCATTTCTAGCTGCTCGGACCCCTATTATAGCTCCCACAGTTTAGGTGTGAATAATGTAATAGATGATATACTCGGTGAGTTTATCTATGTTTTTTGTGACTGAAGTTTACTTATTATGTTTGCTCTGATCTGCCCCTAATTACTCTATATATTTTTTCTTATAATTTAGATGTCACATAATATGATATATGATTATATACCTGAATTAATGATTATTGGTTACATATTGACATTGATTTTTCTGTATAAGAATGTAATGTTCTTGGTAAAATTTCAAAATTTCAAAATAAAGAATTAAAAAAATAAAAAAATAAATAAATTCCTTAAGGAGAGTATGCTCTATGGGCGGGATCCTGTAGGGACGGTGGGGATCAGAAGCATAATCAGAAGCTGGGGCATAAGAGCTAGGATCCAGGTGGGGATAAACAGACCAGGCCCAGGTCTCCAGGAGGAAGACAACTCCTAAAGAATATTGTTATCCAAATGCTGAACTGTGAGTAATTAAGTACACTGTTCTGAAGGGAATATAGTCTACTGTTGTGTGATTGTGAAGCTATAATAAAGATAAGTATTTTAAGAAAGGCTGGAGTCAGACTAGTTTATGTCCCCAGGCCTGTGAGAATCACCGTTTGTTCCTACAGGCACATCATGTCAATTTGAGATTCCAATGTCTGGGCACCTCTGACGTCCATGTGGAGGCACCCTCACATGTGAACAGAGCTATTTCCAGACACAAGAGGGGCACTTTATCCCAATCTGAGGGCTCGATGCCTGGGTACCCCTGATGGCTATGAAGGGGACACTCTAACTGGTTTATGGAGATCTTTCTGGTCACTAGAGGAGCACTTCATCCTGGTTTGAGACCCCAATGTCTGGGGAACCCCGCCAGCCATGGAGGGGCACTCTAACTGATGTAAAGAGCTTTTAACAGATACAAGAAGGGCAACTTTGCCTGGTCTGAGTCTCTGATATCTTGGTCCCCTCCCTACAGGCCATGGAAGGGCACTCTAAACTATACATGGGCACTTCATCCTGGTCTGAAATCCAGATGTCTGGGCACTCTTTCCAGCTATGTAGGGATGCTCTAAGCAGTACACAGAGCTTTCTCCAGATACAAGAGGGGCATTTCTTCCTGATTTGAGACCTCATTATATGAGTACCCCTGATGGCATTGGAGAAGTGCTCTAACCAGTGCACGGAGCTTCTTTTGGACAGTAGAGAGGCACTTCATTCTAGTCTTAATCCTAGATGTCTGTGATGAATATATATATACTTGCTTAAATTTATCCGGCTATATGTAGCCGGATAACTTAAAAACCGAACAGGCTGTTTTCGAATATAGCTGGTTAGGTTTTAAAGTTATACAGTCTTGTGTGGCTGGATAACTTGCTACTTATCTGGGTATCTTTAAAAGATAGCTGGGTAAGTAGCGCTGTATCAGTAGCAAAACCAGGTGAAAAATGAAAGGGCCTATGACTCTCATCCTCATAGAAATTATGTCAATTGTCATGTCTGGCCCAGCGCTGCTCAAATATATTACTGCTGTTGGCCTCCCTACCCTGCACCTTTTTCTCATTTTGCCTCATGACCCTCCCCCAAACTATATTCCAACCCCCCAGACCCCCCATACCATCTCACCCTTGCTCCTGGTGATTAAAAAATCATCCCTGCTGGGAGTGAAGTATTCAGATGACTGGCCTGCTTTGAACACTCAAATGTTTCAAAGTAAATGTTTCATATCCCCAGGACACATAGTAAAGAGCATCAAGAAGACACCAAGAGGCAAGGGCTTGGACAGATGGCAGAGGAAATGCTGGAGCCACCAGAAGCAGGTGAGTGAGACCACCGTCGGTTGCCGGTATTCAAAATGGCACCGGCCATCCATTGCTCCTACCATGTGACAAGGGCCGACCAATGGTACCGGTAGTCCCTGTGACATAGTAAGGACGAAGGCTATCTGCGCCATTTTGAATACCGGCAACCGATGGCGTGAGTGCAGTAGATGGCTCCCAGACCCCCGCTGGACCACCAGGGAGTTTTGGCAAGTCTTGGCGGGGTCAGGAGGGTGGGGGGTTGTAGTTAATTAAATTTTAACCAGGAAACGAATAAGAATGGAATGCATGAAGGGATCGGGGGCCCCCCCTTGCCGAATGCAACATATCTGCCCCCTGACGAGTACGAATATTGAATGTAATGTATGCGGTCCCTCTGCACATCCCTAATAATGCATTACTTTGCAAACTTAATGAAACATTCCGGTGGATTTTAATACCATTCTTCATCTATGGTACTCACCTTCTTGCCATTTCTTGCTCTTGCCATGATACCTATGATGTCCATGGTTTACTCCATTACACAAACATATCCTACAGGACTGGTGGATCAGCCAGATGCAGCCATACTTTGACAGGAAGAGGATCCCCTTTTATGGTTGGCTGTATGCTCCAATAGAATGACTATACAAAAATCCATAAAGTCAAAACAACAGTTATAGGTACAAATATTTCACTTGAATAAATAATGCAAACCAACTTTTACAATTATATTTAATGCTTTGCTTGAAATGACCTTATATAATAAAAACATAAAAACATAAGAAATTGCCATGCTGGGTCAGACCAAGGGTCCATGAAACCCAGCATTCTGTTTCCAACAGAGGCCAAATCAGGCTACAAGAACCTGGCAATTACCCAAATACTAAGAAGATCCCATGCTACTGATGCAATTAGTAGCAGTGGCTATTCCCTAAGTAAACCTGATTAATAGCCGTTAATGAACTTCTCCTCCAAGAACTTATCCAAACATTTTTTGAACCCAGCCACACTCACTGCCCTAACCACATCCTCTGGCAACAAATTCCAGAGCTTTATTGTGCGTTGAGTGAAAAAAAATTTTCTCCATTTAGTCTTAAATGTGCTACTTGCTAACTTCATGGAATGCCCCCTAGTCCTTCTATTATTCGAAAGTGTAAATAACCGAGTCACATCTACTCATTCAAGACCTCTCATGATCTTAAAGACCTCTACATATCCTTCCTCAGCCGTCTCTGCTCCAAGCTGAACAGCCCTAACCTCTTCAGCCTTTCCTCATAGGGGAGCTGTTCCATCCCCTTTATCATTTTGGTTGCCCTTCTCTGTACCTTCTCCATCACAACTATATCTTTTTTGAGATGCGGCGACCAGAATTGTATGCAGTATTCAAGGTGCGGTCTCACCATGGAGCGATATAGAGGCATTATGACATTTTCCATTTTATTAACCATTCCCTTTCTAATAATTCCCAACATTCTGTTTGCTTTTTTGTCTGCTGCAGCACACTGAGCTGACGATTTTAAAGTATTATCCACTATGATGCCTAGATCATTTTCCTGGGTGGTAGCTCCTAATATGGAACCTAACATTGTGCAACTACAGCAAGGGTTATTTTTCCCTATATGCATCACCTTGCACTTGTCCACATTAAATTTCATCTGCCATTTGGATGCCCAATCTTCCAGTCTTGCAAGGTCCTCATGTAATAATAGGCACTTTTGACTGTACCATTTGCACCAAATATAATTTTTAAAGTTGGTTTGCATTATTTATTCAAGTGAAATTTTTGTACATACCAACAGAATGACTGGCATCTCCCATGCCACTCTTCCTTAATGCTATGCCCCTTATCCTATATCTTTGGATTCTTGTGCAGCTTGACCTTGCTGACATGTTCAGACTTTACACCTTGGGGTTCTTCACTTCTATCTGCTACTGTGCCTTCTTGGCATACTCTAGCTCTTCCAATTTAAGGTCTTCTTGCTAATCTGGGGTGCTGTGTGCACTTCTCCTATGCTTTTGAAATCTTGATACCGCTCTTTCTGATCCTTGGTCCTTTTATCTGTACCTTAGGATTTTTCCTGCCACACTTTCTGCATCATTCTCCCTTCATGGTGCCTTAGGGTGCTGATACCATTTTTGGTGCCATGTTGCCTCTCGTGATGCCATCAAGTGATCATGACACTATTGCTAGGCTGACATCCTCTTTTTAAACCTTGGTGTATTCTTACTCCTCTTGCTGCTTCTGTTACATTAGAGAACTCCTGCCAATCCTGTAAGCCTGGTACCCCTTTGCACAGCCTTACACTACTATTTATGCCACCTTTGATGCCACTTTGCCACACTCTAAATATCCTTGCAATTCTTTCCCCTTCTGATAATTTCTTCTTACAAGTTTCATTAGAATTGATAAAAAAAAAAAATCACTATTCTGGAGTCCATAATAGACTGTAATACTTCACCCATAAGTTTTAATGGGAAACGAATAAAACTAATGAAATAAATAAATTAAAAAAAATGTTTGTATTGAAAATAATGAAACAAATATTAGTCCCAATGAACTGAATCAATGAACCAAAATGATTTTTTTCTTCTGCGCATCCCTACTGTTTATGAACTTAATTGAGCAGAGTGGGGAAAGTGTGAGCCATTATCAAATGACAAGGATCTATCCTTCCCTCACATTCTGTTTTTTTTTTAGAATCGCCCTGGTTTGCCTTTTGTCAGAGTAGAAATCTTAAGGATATATTATTTCTTCAGAGCTATGCACATCTACCATCTTAGCCATCAAATGTGGGACATTAATCCTGTGGTCAAGGCACTGCCTGTCCTTTATCTTGCTCACTGACTGAGTTTAGTCAGTCAGTGGGAATTGCAAAGTTTACAAGCCATGTAACTGTCTTTTTATATGTTCATTCAATAAAAGCTATCACACATCTGTATTTCCTTTAGTAAGGGATATCTACAGTATACAGCTGTAAATCTTTAGTGTATGAGAGAATTCTTTCAATTAGGACTTCATCTTAGTTCTATTATATAATGTTTTTATTGAAGTTTTATCATTTTAGAATTGTTTTTTAATTGTTCAATGTCAGTAATATATATATTAGGGATGTGCAGGGGAAAATAATTGTTTTTGTTATTCAGTTCGCTTTCGGGAGGCTTTTTCCAAATAATTTTGGTTTGTGGATTGCTTGATTCATTTCATTCATTTGGAAAAAATGAATCAAGCAATAAAAAAAAAAATTGCCAAAAAATGAAACCGAAGCCTCCCTTCTACCTTCCTGGAAAAATGCCGGGGCTAGGATCCCCCCAGCCCCCACTTACCCTGTCTGGTGGGGATCTGCCAGCAAGGACTAGACAGAAGCTTTGGGCTTGAATAGCCAGAGGCTTCAGCCTAGGCTAGAGCCTAGACCCAGGCCCGACACCGCAGCCTGGCCCAGAGACTGGGTCCTGATAATGGGACCTTAGCCCAGACCCAGGCCCGACATCATTACCTGACCCAGAAGCCAGGTTCCAATGCCAAGAACCTCAGCCCGAGCCCAGGCCCAAAGCCGCAACCCAACCCAGAACCTTGTTCCTGATGCCTGGGCCTCGGCATGGACTCAGGCCCGACCCAGAGGCCAGGTCCTGATGCCTGAGCCTCGGCCTAGGCTGGAGCCTGTGCCCAGGCCTGACACCGTGATTCAACTGTTCAGTTGGGTCCTGATGCCAGGGCCTTGGCCCAGACCCAGGCCCAACACTGCAACCCAAACTGGAAACCTGATACTGATTCCTAAGCCTCAGCCTAGGTATGAGCCCAAGCCCAGGCCCGATGCCACAATCCAGCTTGGAGGCTGGATCCTGGAACTGGTGCTAGCACCTCGGCCTGAACCCAGGCCTGATGCCCTGACCTGACCTGGAGGCCATGTCTCATTCTAGGCCAGAGCCTGAGCCCAGGCCTGACTCTGTGACCCAACCTGGAGCCTGGATACCATTGCCGAGGCCTCAGCCCAGATTCAGGCCCGATACCACAACCCAACCCAGAGTCAGGTCCCAATGCCAGGACCTCAACCCAAGTCCAAACCCAAAGCTGAGACCTGACCCAGATGTTGGGTCCTGATGCCAGGGCCTCGACCCAGACCTAGACCTGACCCGGAGGCCAGGTTCTGACACCTAGGCCAGAGCCCAAGCCCAGGCTTGACACCAAAATCCAACCCAGAAGCCTCGGCCCGATGCTGGGTCTTCGGCCAACACTATGAGCAAACCTGGAAGCCAGGTACCGATGCCTAGGCCTCAGCTTAGACCAAAGCCAGAGCCCAGACCTGATGCTGTAACCCAACCTGAAGTCTGGATTCTGGCAGTGAGGCCTCAGCCTGGATCCAGGCCTGACACCACAACCCATCCCAGAGGCTGGGTCACAGCACCAGAGCCTCGGCCTGGACCCAGGGCTTACTCTATGACCAGATCTGTAGGCTGGGTTCTGACGCTGGAGCCTAGACCCAGGCCCAACACCAGGGTCTCAGCCAGGAGGCCAGTTACCGATACCTTGGCCTCAACTCAGGGTCAGGCCTAGGCCTCAGAGCCCAAGCCTGGGAGCTTCTCTTCCAATCCTCTTGTTTCTTTGGGTCTTCAATGCCAAATGGTAGCGTCTGCTGGGGTTGCACTGGAGTTAATTAACTCCAGCGCATTCACCCCAGTAGACAGTGCCATTTTGATGTACAGCATTGTACATCCAGCTAACTTTTGGACAGCCTTATGGCCATATTTAGCTGTATATGTTAAGCGGCTAACTCCAAATATCAGAGTTAGCCACATGGATTATGCGGCAAACTCTGCTCTGCCTGGAAACGCTTCCTGTCCGCCACAGGAACACCCCCAACTTATGTGGCTAAATTCTGGTTATGCACTAGAATTTGGTCACATACACCTCTCAATATAGCTGGGTAGCCATTTAGTCAGATAACATTTCAGTTATCTGTGTAATTGGCTTTTGAATATCAATCTCAGGATTTCTATTTCACCTTTTCTGACTAGTCAGCCACTTCAAAGTGGATCATAATAAAATTAAAGGATCAGATGCAGGATTAAAAATTCTTTAGAAAGTTATTTAAGTGCCATTTATTTCATGAGGCTTTTGCATCTGTATGAATTTTATAACTGTTATAATTTATGTTATTGTAGGGAGGTATCTCATGTTTGCCCCTGATGTACCAATTATAAATTATAATAGCCAAGTACAGGCCAAATTCTGACAGGCCCCAAAAAGGCACTGTCACAGCAAGAGAAGGAATTTTTCCCAAGTGAACTTTAAAACATTGTAGCTGTGGAAAATGAAGAGGCCTTGCCCTGATACACTGAAGGATATCTTATCAGATGTGCCTGTTTGTCAGTTCCTGTGCAAATATAAAGCAGACAGAGAAACAACAACTTAAGATCCTAAGCAAGTGTCAGGGATAGTCAAGCAAGCAGAGGTCAGAAAGACCCTTACCCTTAGGGGGGGGGGGGGGCAGTCTGAGGTGGAGATAACACTCTGACACACAGCTTGGCAAACAGAAGTGGCAGTTCTCCCCACAAAGGAATGAGAAGGGGTAAAGACCTGCAATGTGGCAGGACCCCTCCTGAACTAATGGGGAGGGGGGAAAAGACCTGCAATGCAGCAAAAGACCCTCCACCCACAGCAAGGTTATGCATATTCATCACCTAGAAAGTTTAAGACAGGGGTGGTCAAGGAAGAAGGAGGGAGGCAAGCAACAGATCCCTGGAAGAAAGGAGGCACAAACCCTGAATGCAAACTCTGGGAGAAAACCCGGAGAGAGGATCCTGAGAGCAAGCCTGAAACCTGTGCTGAAGGATCCCTGAAAACAAAGGGAGGCCAGAAGCAAACCAGCCCTCCCAGCTATCGAGAAGAGAGAAGACTAGGTATGGCCAAGTGATTGGAGAGGAGACCCCGGCTCAGGTGAGGAGAGTGACCCAGAGTTATAGATGAGGAAGGTTGAAAACCAGCACAGACAGCCGGCAAGTACCAGAGCCAGAAGCTAGCCTCTGTCTTGCACAGCCTGCCCACTCTGCCAGCACCAAGTCCAGGAAGCAAGCCTCTCCCCTGCCCACGCTCTCCAGCCAGAACCTGCTTCAGAGATGAACAGAGGTATCGCCTGAAGTTGGAATCACAGATAAATAAGTTAGCCACAAGTATGAATATCTTAAACAGGCTAAAGTTTATGGCATGTTTTGTTACCACCCATGATACGGAACTTTCTTTAGGGAAAACTGGTCCTTAGTGGCCAGGATGATAGAGATAGGAATTGTTGTTATTTTCTAAATGCTATATCCTGCAAAATCTGATAAATGAAAGCCTGTTTCTGAGGAGAATACACTATCAGGCCGATTCAGTCTGGTGCGCTCGGCAAGCACACCTTTAGCCCCCGTTTGGCCGCGCATTTCGATGCACTATTTTTACCCCTTATACAGTAAGGGGTAATAGCACCCGCAACATGCAAATCCATGTTGATTGGCCTATTAGTCATTCCCAGCGTGATACAGAAAGTAAAATGTGCAGCGAAGCCACACATTTTATTTCAGAAATTAATGCCTACCCAAAGGCAGAAGTTAATTTCAGCGGGCACAGGGAAAGAGTACAGAAAAGCAGGAAAAAAACTGCTTTTCTGTACACCCTCCAACTTAATATCATAGCGATATTAAGTTGGAGGCCCCAAAAATAAAAAAAAATTAAAAATCTGCCCGCGGCTCGCAGATTGGAAGACGGCCACTCAATTTTGCCAGTGTCCGTTTTCCGAACCTGTGGCTGTCAGCAGGTTCGCAACAGACGCCAGTAAAATTAAGCGTCAGCTGTCAAACCTGCTGACAGCTGCCGCTTCTGTCAAAAAGGAGGCGCTAGGGACGCGCTAGTGTCCCTAGCGCCTCCTTTTTACCACAGGCCCTAATTTGCATAACTTTCCTTCCTGAATCGCGTGCCCGGGAGAGCGGGCACTCGCCTGCTCTCCCGTGCCGTTTACTGTATCGGCCCGATTGTATTTTCCCTGACTTAGGTTTGCAAGTAAGGTGGGAGGGCAGCTGGCAGTGTCTTGTAGCAGACAGATCTCTGCAACCCTCAACCTGAGTCATTTAAATATACTTTATTGGTTTTGGAGGGGGGGCAGTTGGAAGGCCTAGATCATTTATCCTTTCACCATGGGATGAAAAGAAACGGGCCACAGGCCCCTTTACATATATATATATATATATATATATATATATATATATATATATATATATATATATATATATATATATATATATATATATATATTTTTTTTTTTTTTTTTTCCTTTTACAGATCTCTACTTAACCAGATATCTTTGAAGATATCCGGTTAAATAGCTAGTTATCTGGCCACAGAAAGCCGGATAACTTAAGACCTGTTCAGAAGCAGGTCTAAAGTTATCTGGCTAACCTAGCTAGATATACCTGATACGTGGCTATAATTTAGATGAGTAAGTGGCTGAATAAACCATATTTACCATTTATAACTTGTGAGTTATCCATTTAAATGGCTTTTGAATATTGTGCTCTTTATGTTTATGTTGTTTACTATCAATATGCTGTAAAAACTGTGCCCGGAACAGGTTCAAGAAATGGGAGGTATATAAATTATTGTAAATAAATACAAATACATAGAGGAAGATCTGATTACCTTTCATGTATGTGATATCCTGACCTTGCTTGTTATTGTACATTAAAGTAATGGACTGCAGGTATATAATGAAATCTTATTACGACTAATTTCTAGACATCATATTTCAGCAACAGACATAGCAAACTGAATTTTTATATTTTTTTTGGAGTTAACCTCATATAACAAACGGCGGGCTTTGTTCAATTCAAATAGCCCTGTCAGCCATAAAGTGTTGTGCGGTCACTTCGATACCAATTTGATATCAAAACGTCACATATATAATCATAGGTCACTCCTTTTTACAATTTTTATGACATAAAAATTGTAAAAATTGTAAAAAGGAGTGACCTATGATTATATATGTGACGTTTTGATATCAAATTGGTATCGAAGTGACCGCACAACACTTTATGGCTGACAGGGCTATTTGAATTGAACAAAGCCCGCCGTTTGTTATATGAGGTTAACTCCAAAAAAAATATAAAAATTCAGTTTGCTATGTCTGTTGCTGAAATATGATGTCTAGAAATTAGGTGTTATTGTAGATTGGCAACACCACTCATATGATGAAGACCAGAATTTTTAAGCATTATTCTTGTGTTTGCCTCTCAAAGAGCAAAGCACCTTTGGTCTCCCACTGAACTGATAAGGGAAATAGTATTTTTATGTCCAATTTTTTGCCATTTAAGTAGATAGTTTCCATACCTGGAGATGGGTGGGGTGTTGGGGCAGAGTGTAATGTCTCTGAGTTTCTAATATGGTGTAAACAGTGCTGGATATATGAGTTGTGGTCTTTATCCCCCATTGGTTTGAGCTGGGAAATAGAATAGTCTGTTGTTTTTTTTTGACTGATGAGATTCTGAAGTTATTTTATTACTTTAAATCTCTCACACTTCCTTTTTGGCTGTGTGAGGTCACATGCCTCCATTCACAAAAAGAATTTAGGTTCTGAATGTGTATTCAATTGATTGGATCACATGACTTCACTCAATCACTCAACACAATAGCTGTGCTCTTTGATTGGCTCTCATACCTCTGTGGAGGAGGTCCTTTTGAATGGCACTCACTTTTGCTGGAGTCTACTTTGGTTGTCCTTTTAGGTATTCAATTGTAATTTTTTATTATAAGAGTCTGTACATGTCGGTGTGAACCATAAACAAGTTATTACAGTTTACATCAGGATATTGTGTGCTGTGATACTGAGGGTATGTTTGTATTTTGATACCTTTTGATTTTGCGGTTTTGTAGATTGATTCAGTCTGTCTGTTGAATATTCTTTATATATTTTTCTAGAAACATATGGGACCTTTGTTAGTCATTCAGTCCATCCTGATGCAGCCTTAGGTGAAACATGGACTGTGATGTGGGACATACTATTGATGTTATCTGTGACTTCTTATTTGAACCTTCTATTAAAGAGTCTTGAACAAGTTAATGCTGTGGTCTTTGAGCCTTTCAAAGATAGACTTACAGCTCATTTGCTGCACATGTTGCTTTATTGGTGATATTTGAAGTGTGTTACTGTCCTTTCTCCACCTTCTTGACTGGCAATAAATACAGACAGAAATGTATACAAAAATATATAAAAAACCAGGAACTTTGAATATAATTTACCCACAGCCATTTGGCTTCACCATTTTTCTTTGCTATTGCTGTTCTTCTGAGCTTCTTGCTTCTTGCTTTTTGCAATAGTTTTCCAAATATATTTCCTGACGAGAAATTGTTCCTTATCAGTGAACAATGATTAAAATCCTTAGCTAATGGGCAGAAAAGGTCATTCATCAACAAATAAAAAGATTACAAAGTTAAAATAAATTCACTGGAGGGCTTTTATTAAAAATGAATTTGCTTTTAAGTATGTTGTGTTTATAGAGATAACAAATCTCCCAGCAATGCTTACAATAACAAGCTTCAAAATCAGGATATAGGTTACGAGAGAGAGTCATGAGGTTTCAAAGGGCATCTGTAGGAGTAAAACAGTTGCTGGTCTCACACTGTAAATTCCAGCATCTGTGTAAACAAACATCATAGCAAGTGTGGTTTTGCTTTTGCTTATAAAACCCGTGCAGCTGCTTCTGCAGAATCAGTTAAGCATTTCATTCCTCATGAGCTGATACAGCACCAAAAGTGAAAGGTCGCCACATCAGCTTAATCAGATTTTTCTTTCCCTTTTGTAGCCTCTGCTCTGACTTTCTCCTTGGCAACAGCAGCTCATGTGGGAGGTCATAGGCCATTACAGCTCCCATGCTCCCAGGTTTCTCCTGTGCAGGAGAGCACGGGAGAAGTCTTTCAAGGTTCTTGGTATTTTTTTTTTTTTTTTTTTTTGTGAAGGTCCTTTGCAACTGTCCAAAAGGAAAAACACACCACCACCACTGTAAGTGTTGCTTAAAATGAAATCCTTTACTGGTAAATCTTGATTGCAGGTATAATTCACAGGGGGTACATTTGTGTTCAGTGCACAGTCAATGCAGGAAAAATAAAGTTCCAAGGAATTACCATCTTAGTCAATAGGCCAATAGTACATCTGTGCACCTTGACAGTAGATTCTCTTGGGCAAGGAAAACCCTCCTTGGACATTTCCCCTGGTAGTACCTCCAAATCAGGATGCAGTTCTCTGGAATCCAGTAGATTAAATTGGAAGTTCCTCTTTAGACAAAGACAAATGCACTTCTGACAGATGCTTTCTTCAAACAATAGCTCTAGCATGGCTTTTCCACAAGCCTGACATAAGAATATAAGATTTGCCTTACTGGGTCAGACCAAAGGTCCATCAAGCCCAGTATCCAGGTCATATGTACTTGGCAGGATCTCAAGAGTTAGATAGATTCCAAACTGATTATCCCAAGAAAAAGCAGTGGACTTCTACAACTCCACTTTAATAATGGTTTATGGATTTTTCTTCCAGGAACTTGTCCAAATCTTTTTTAGCACAGCTAGACTAATAGCTTTTACCACATCCTCTGGGAACAAATTGCAGATCTTAATTATTCATTGAGTAAAAAAACATTTTCTCTTATTAGTTTAAAATGTACAACTTAGTAATTTCATTGTGTATCCCCTAATCTTTATACTTTTTGAACGAGTAAACAACTGATTAACATTTACATATTCCATTCCACTCATTATTTCATAGGTCTCTATCATATCTCCCCTCAGCCATCTCTTCTTCAAGTTGAAGAGTCCTAACCTCTTTAGCCTTTCCTCATACAGGAATTGTTGCATCCCTTTTAACATTTTGGTTGCACTTCTCTGTACTTTTTTCTAATTCTGCTATATCTTTTTTGTGATGTGGTGACCAGAACTACACACAACACTCAAGATGAAGTCACACCATGGAACAGTACAAAGGCATTATGATATTCTTTGTTTTATTCCCCATTCCTTTCCTATTAATTCCTAGCATTCTATTTGCTTCATTGGCTGTTGCAGCAGATTGAGCAGAAGATTTTAATGTATTATTATCGATGACACCTAGATACTTTTCCTGAATGGTGACTCCTAATGTGAAACCTTGCATTAGGAGTTAAAATTTGTAACCTATCATTAAAATCATCCATTGTACCTGAAGACTGGAGGGTGGCCAATGTTTCCCCAATATTTAGAAAGTGCTGCAGGGTTGATATGGGAAACTATAGACCGTGAAGCCCTACTTCAGTGCCAGGAAAAATAATATAAACTATTCTAATGATCAAAATCAAAGAGCATATAGAAAGATATGGTTTAATGGAACACAGCATGGATTTACCTAATGGAAGTCTTGCCTCACAAATCTGCTTCATTTTATTGAAGGGGTTAATAAACATCTGGATAAAGGTGAATAGGTAGATGTAATGTATTTGGATTTCAGAAGGTGATTGACAAAGTCCCTCATGAGAGGCTTCTAAGGAAACTAAAAAGCCATGAGATAGGAGTTGGTGTCCTTTCTTGGATTACAAACTGTTTAAAAGACAGGAAACAGAGAATAGGATTAAATTGTCAATTTTCTCATTAAACAGTGGAGTGCCACAGGGATCCCTTCTTGGACTTGTGCTTTTTAATATATTTATAAATGATCTGTAAAGGAATATGAGAAGTGAGGTAATAAAATTTGCAGATGATACAAAATTATTCAGAGAAGTTAAATCACAAGTGGATTGTAACAAATTGTAGGAGGACCTTGTGAGACTGGAAGACTGGGCATTCAAAAAGCAGATGAAATTTATTGTGGATAAGTGCAAGGTGTTGCATATAGGGAAAAATAACCCATGCTGTGGTTACATGATGTTAGGTTCCATATTAGGAGCTACCACCCAAGAAAAAGAGTGAGGCATCATTGGCTCAATGAGCTGTGGCAGTCAAAAAAGCAAAGAGAATGTAGGAATTATTAGGAAGGAAACTGAATAAAATGGAAAATGCCATAATGCCTCTGTAGCAGATGGGGAGGGAACTGGGGATGCCCTGGTTGTATCACCGCACCTTTTTAAAGAAAATCCCCCCCCTTACATGCCACCCGCAAGCACATGAGCATGCCAAAATAAAATCGGGCATGCATGTGCATGCGGGTATCAGATTTTATAACATGCGTGCGTTGGCACCAGCATGTTATAAAATCAACATGTCTTTTAAAATCTACTCTTTGGAAAGAGTAACCCAAATTACAGCTAACAATGCATAAGAAAATAAGAAGTTGCCATACTGGGTCAGGACATACATATGTTACTTGTAATTTTATGGAGTGCTCCCTAGTCCTTCTATTATCCGCAAGAGTAAATAATCAATTCACATCTACCCCATTCTAGACCTTTCATGATTTTAAAAGACCTCTATCATATCCCCCTCAGCTGTCTCTTCTCCAAGCTGAACAGCCCTAACCTCTTTAGACTTTCCTTACAGGGGAGCTGTATCGCTCCATGGTGAACCCACACCTTGAATACTGTGTACAATTCTGGTCGCCGCATCTCAAAAAGATATAATTGCGATGGAGAAGGTACAGAGAAGGGCTACCAAAATGATAAGGGGAATGGAACAAAGTCAACATGGCTTTACCCAGGGCAAGTCTTGCCTCACAAATCTGCTTCACTTTTTTGAAGGAGTTAATAAACATGTGGATAAAGGTGAACCGGTAGATATAGTATACTTGGATTTTCAGAAGGCGTTTGACAAAGTTCCTCATGAGAGGCTTCTAGGAAAGTAAAAAGTCATGGGATAGGTGGCGATTGTCCTTTTGTGGATTGCAAACTGGCTAAAAGACAGGAAACAGAGAGTAGGATTAAATGGGCAGTTTTCTCAGTGGAAGGGGAGTGGACAGTGGAGTGCCTCAGGGATCTGTATTGGGACCCTTACTGTTCAATATATTTATAAATGATCTGGAAAGAAATACGACGAGTGAGATAATCAAATTTGCAGATGACACAAAATTGTTCAGAGTAGTTAAATCACAAGCAGATTGTGATAAATTGCAGGAAAGACCTTGTGAGACTGGAAAATTGGGCATCCAAATGGCAGATGAAATTTAATGTGGATAAGTGCAAGGTGATGCATATAGGGAAAAATAACCCATGCTATAATTACACAATGTTGGGTTCCATATTAGGTGCTACAACCTAAGAAAGAGATCTAGGTGTCATAGTGGATAACACATTGAAATCGTCGGTACAGTGTACTGCGGCAGTCAAAAAAAGCAAAACAGAATGTTGGGAATTATTAGAAAGGGAATGGTGAATAAAACGGAAAATGTCATAATGCCTCTGTATTGCTCCATGGTGAGACCGCACCTTGAATACTGTGTACAATTCTGGTCGCCGCATCTCAAAAAAGATATAATTGCGATGGAGAAGGTACAGAGAAGGGCTACCAAAATGATAAGGGGAATGGAACAGCTCTCCTATGAGGAAAGACTAAAGAGGTTAGGACTTTTCAGCTTGGAGAAGAGAACGACTGAGGGGGGGGATATGATAGAGGTGTTTTAAAATCATGAGAGGTCTAGAACGGGTAGATGTGAATCGGTTTATTTACTCTTTCGGATAGTAGAAAGACTAGGGGGCACTCCATGAAGTTAGCATGGGGCACATTTAAAACTAATCGGAGAAAGTTCTTTTTTACTCAACGCACAATTAAACTCTGGAATTTGTTGCCAGAGGATGTGGTTAGTGCAGTTTAGTATAGCTGTGTTTAAAAAAGAATTGGATAAGTTCTTGGAGGAGAAGTCCATTACCTGCTATTAGTTCACTTAGAGAATAGCCACTGCCATTAGCAATGGTAACATGGAATAGACTTAGTTTTTGGGTAATTGCCAGGTTCTTATGGCCTGGATTGGCCACTGTTGGAAACAGGATGCTGGGCTTGATGGACCCTTGGTCTGACCCAGTATGGCATTTTCTTTGTTCTTATGTTATCATTTTGGTTGCTCTTCTCTGTACCTTCTTCAGTACAACTATATCTTTTTTGAGATGCGGTGACCAGAGTTGTACTCAGTACTCAACGTGTGGTCTCACCATGGAGCGATACAGAGGCATTATGGCATTTTCCATTTTATTCACCATTTCCTTCCTAATAATTCCTAACATTCTGTTTGTGTCACCATGCCCCTTTTAAGAACTTCTCTAACGCCCTACCTAACCTTCCTCCCTTTTCTCCACTGCTCTACAACTGTTGCATTCGTGCCTAATTTCGCCCTCTCTCCACCCTCTCTACCTTTGTGGGCAACTCCCTTTGGCTCAGATGGACAGATGCAGCCGCGGCTTCTCCCCGCCTCTTGGTCCCGGATCTCCTGGCTGGCTTGATGCTACGGATCCGCCATGTTCCTGATAAACGTAAGGGCACACACGCTTGTGCTCCAGACTTTGTACCAGCAAGGTGCGCGAACCTCGGGGGTGTCCCCCCGTAGTGACGTCATCCGTTTTCAATTTAAAAGGTCTTTGCTAACTACAAGTGAGTTAGCAAGGAACTCCAACAGGACTTGCTTCGGCAGTCCACGCTACTTGCAACTATGTTCCGAGTCAGCTAGGGGAAGTCTTCTCCACTGCTCGGCCTTTTCAAACTCACCAGGAGTACTGCTCTCGGGGGCTCCGCTCTCTCTATTCTTGATTTCAGATTGTTGGACGGGATCCGGTACTCGCTCTCGAGGGCCTACGTTCCCGAAGACTCAGAAGACTCCTATTGCCTGGAGGTGATACGCAGATGTGAACACAGTGAGTCCTATTACAGACAGGAACTGGTACCCGCTCCACGAGGGCCCTTGTTCCTAATCTCTAAGGCTTCCTTGAGTCTAAGACATTATTGCAGGTACGGAGATCATGAGTTACCATTGCAGATTGCAGTTAGGAACCGGTACTCGCTCCACGAGGGCCTATGTTCCTAATTCCTTTCTCATACTCTCTTCTTCCTCAGAAGATATCGCATACCTATATCTTATGGATTACTATTACAGATTAACAGATAGGAACCAGTACTTGCTCCACGAGGGCCTACGTTCCTAAATCTCTTCTTGCCTCTCTTCTATTCCAGAAGCCATCCCATACACAGTTATTGTGAGTTCTATTTCAGACTGCCTATAGGAACCAGTACTCGCCTGCGGCTCCTGTTCCTGAATACTGAAGACTCTCTGTTGCATAAAGAAGACACTACAGAGATCTACAATTGTGAGTGTATCATCTACCACTGGTTATGCCCAGCATACCCTGTCTACTCACTATCTATAGTCTCTCCTTAAAGCTCAGCAACTTAGAGATCATAGTTCCAGTATCAGAGGGACTTCAGCCCTGCCGGGCACATCAACTCATTACTGCTACCTCTGGTGGTTCTACTTCCAGTCTAATAAAGAACTATCTGTGTTTGTCTCAATACTCCAGCCTAGCCGGTGGTCCCTCTCAAGATCTCCATTTGAGGGTGCTGTCATCTGCCATCGGCCCAGGGATTCACTATTTCTACTAAGTGTTACTCCTTACACTAATAGAGTGGTATTATCATCTGCCACTCTGTGGAAGCCAACCCACATCAGACCATTACTCCTCTCTCTGTGGAAGCTGATCCATATCAGATAGCTATCTCCCCGTGGTGATCATACAGGTTGCTGGCTCATCTTTCTACAGGAACAAAGCATAACAGTTGCTACTCCTTCTCTCTGGGGGAGCAGAGCACTAACAGATTGCTACTCCTTAGCAGATCTGTAACAGAGTGCTAACTCCGCCCCCCTGGCAGGGTGATCGCTAACAGATTGCTAACTCCTCCTTCAACGGGAGTATCCAGCAGCCAGATTTATAACAGATTGCTAACTCCTCCCCTCTGGGGGAGCAGATCTATAACAGATTGCTAACTCATGAATCCAGCTATTTTGTATTGAGAAGATTTGGAGAATTCAACTTCAGTGATTCTGGCAAAAAGGATTGGAGAAAATTTAGAGAGATTACTTCTTTGAATTCGGCCTTCAAGAAAATAATTTGGAGAAGCCTAAATTTCAGTGACTTCAGCGTCCAAGAGAAGCATTAGAAAAGCAGTACTCCTGGGGATTCAGTTAAAGGTATTTGAAGTTGTGGCCCTAGACCCGGCTCATCTTTCTGCCTTACAGGCTATTCCAGGCTTAGCTCAATTCCTTTCAGAACAGCAAGAAATCCTGGAGAAACCTTCTGCAGCTTTTTCACCAGCTTCATACGTTAAAGACGCAAAGCACAGCTTCTATACAAGAAGTCCAGTTACTAGAGGTAACTTTAAAGTCTGCTGTACCACTGGTGGCGCCTGTTCGATTCTCCGGAGAATTCAGAAGACTCGAGGCTTCTTGAACCAGTGCAGCTTACAATTCTCAATCGAATTTAAAACTTTAGCAGCAGAGTTTCGCTGGGGTCCCTAGATGTCTGAAGACACTCTTTTGCAGAGGCCCAGACACCCGCATAAAAGACGAGCTGGCTGCTCATCAGACACCTGACTCGCTGGAAGAATTAATTATCCTTAACCACTCGGATGAATGGCGGCTCCGAGACAAGGTAAAGGAATCCTGGCCTAAGGTGTGTTACCTGGGTTGAAGCAAACCAGTTCTCCTGCACTACAAGGGTGTACAGCACCTCCTGCTGTAGAGAAGGAACCGAAGGAATCTGGTCACGGACACTTGATTTTAAAAGAGAGAAGATATAGGAGGAAGAACGGCCTGTGCATGTACAGCAGTCAGCCAGGCCATGATGTTTCTGCTTGCCCTATTCGTCCGGGAAATGGACAAGCATGAGTCCTGCGGGAGGACTGTTCTTGGGCTATACAGCAATATCTCCTCCACTCTCTCGTCTAGCCTTAGTGAACCCTGAACCAGTGATGGTTCGAATCTTTGCCCTGAAGGACTCAGGGGCAAGAGACAACTCCAATCTCAGATGTTTTGTGGAATACCTGAGGAGTCCATGTGGTAAATTTGAAAATCCACTATTGTATCACAATCTGAAGTGGGCCTTGGATGATTCTTTTCACCACCACTTCTTTTGAGGATCTTATCAACATCACCAGCAGTTCTTCTATTACTTGTTGTTTTACATAGCAATTGCTATGTGCGCCATTGCTAGGTGGCGCTCTACATCTTTAATGTCTTCATGGACTACAAAATTGAGATATTCACCATGTTCTATCCACTCGGAAGTCGTGCTGAAGTACTTCAGCACTGTTGATTCCAAAGAGGAAAAGGATATCTCTCATTACCAGCCTGACTTTCTGCTGGTGCCATCATCAGTTCTAAAGAAGACGACATCTCTAGCTACCAGCGTTCGCATTTGGTTTTTTCGGAAGTCGTGCCCGCAAGCCTATGGCACTGTTGATGCCGAAGAAAAAGATTTCTCTCATTATCAACTTTATGTTTTGTTCATCCGGAAGTTGTGCCCGCAAGTCTATGGCACTGTTGATTCCAAAGAAGAAGATATCTCAATATCAACTTGTTGGTTTACTCGGAAGTCATGCTACAAGCCTATGGCACTGTTTGATAGGGATGTGAATCGTTTTTCAACGATTAAAATTATCGTCCGATAATGTTTATATCGTCTTAAATCGTTATAGAACACCATACAATAGAAATTCTAACGATTTATCGTTAAAAATCGTTAAATCGTGTTAGTGCGCACTAACTCGAGTTAGTGCGCACTAACTCCCCGTTAGTGCGCACTAACTCGATTTAGTGCGCACTAACTGAAAATGATACAAATAAACACTTTCCAGGTCACTGAAGGTCAGTTAGGAATGAATATGTGTTCCTATTGGCTGGCTGCCCTCTTATCTATTGATGTTACCAAGGTTACCACTGAGGTGATGGTTGGGGGGATGGGAAATGGAACTGGAAACTAACGAACACCAACAGAAAATGAAACAAAGTATTCACACTTCCCAGGTCAGTAAAGGTCACTTAGGAATGAATATGTATGTATGTATTCCTATTGGCTGGCTGTGCTCTTATCTATTGATGTTACCAATATGGTTGGGGGGATGTGAAATGGAAACAGTTGGAAGCTTGACAAAAAAAGTAATGTAATGATCAGCACTCACGTGACTAGAACTTGTTTGTTTATTATTTTTGTTAGCAGGCACCTGAAATGCTAGTGCATGTTGAATTTGCCAATCACTGTGCATTTAGAAAGGTGGTCCTGGCTGGAACTGTACACAGTTCAAATATATATAATTGATTGTTGGTAAGTGTATTTTTTAAGTAGCCACACTGGCACCAGTATGTTTACTTTCCTCCTACTTAACTCACTAGCTCAGCTTTGTAAGAAGGGCTTCTCTGCTTGTGTGTTGTTTTTGTTTGGTGTGAGGAGAGCAGAAACATCAGATCTTTATTCAATCTACTACAGTCATCTCTTACAGTGCCCTATCCCTATTAATACCAGGAGTGTTGTGATCTTCCTGCACACAGTGCCCTAACCCTGATACCAGTCTGAGACAGCTCCCTCCCTGCATTACTAGTGAGAGGCTGGCTTCACAGACAGGGGGGAGCTGCCTGACCCTCACTCCTGACTTCCCCCATGTCCCAGCTAGTGAATGGTGTGTGGGTGAGGGGGGGGGGAGGATGGTGAAGTCTGAGACAGCTCCCTCCCTGCATTACTAGTGAGAGGCTGGCTTCACAGACAGGGGGGAGCTGCCTGACCCTCACTCCTGACTTCCCCCATGTCCCAGCTAGTGAATGGTGTGTGGGGTGAGGGGGGGGGGGGGGAGGATGGTGAAGTCTGAGACAGCTCCCTCCCTGCATTACTAGTGAGAGGCTGGCTTCACAGACAGGGGGGAGCTGCCTGACCCTCACTCCTGACTTCCCCCATGTCCCAGCTAGTGAATGGTGTGTGGGTGAGGGGGGGGGGGAGGATGGTGAAGTCTGAGACAGCTCCCTCCCTGCATTACTAGTGAGAGGCTGGCTTCACAGACAGGGGGGAGCTGCCTGACCCTCACTCCTGACTTCCCCCATGTCCCAGCTAGTGAATGGTGTGTGGGTGAGGGGGGGGGGGGAGGATGGTGAAGTCTGAGACAGCTCCCTCCCTGCATTACTAGTGAGAGGCTGGCTTCACAGACAGGGGGGAGCTGCCTGACCCTCACTCCTGACTTCCCCCATGTCCCAGCTAGTGAATGGTGTGTGGGTGAGGGGGGGGGGGGAGGATGGTGAAGTCTGAGACAGCTCCCTCCCTGCATTACTAGTGAGAGGCTGGCTTCGCAGACAGGGGGGAGCTGCCTGACCCTCACTCCTGACTTCCCCCATGTCCCAGCTAGTGAATGGTGTGTGGGTGAGGGGGGGGGGGAGGATGGTGAAGTCTGAGACAGCTCCCTCCCTGCATTACTAGTGAGAGGCTGGCTTCACAGACAGGGGGGAGCTGCCTGACCCTCACTCCTGACTTCCCCCATGTCCCAGCTAGTGAATGGTGTGTGGGTTGAGGGGGGGGGGGGGGGGGATGGTGAAGTCTGAGACAGCTCCCTCCCTGCATTACTAGTGAGAGGCTGGCTTCACAGACAGGGGGGAGCTGCCTGTCCCTCACTCCTGACTTCCCCCATGTCCCAGCTAGTGAATGGTGTGTGGGTGAGGGGGGGGGGGTGGATGGTGAAGTCTGAGACAGCTCCCTCCCTGCATTACTAGTGAGAGGCTGGCTTCACAGACAGGGGGGAGCTGCCTGACCCTCACTCCTGACTTCCCCCATGTCCCAGCTAGTGAATGGTGTGTGGGTAAGGGGGGGGGGATGTTGAAGTCTGGAGACAGCTCCCTCCCTGCATTACTAGTGAGAGGCTGGCTTCACAGACAGGGGGGAGCTGCCTGACCCTCACTCCTCCGGGGTATTGTGATCTTCCTGCACACAGTGCCCTATCCCTGATACCAGGGGTGTTGTGATCTTCCTGCATGCAGTGCCCTATCCCTATTAATACCAGGAGTGTTGTGATCTTCCTGCATGCAGTGCCCTATCCCTATTAATACCAGGAGTGTTTGTGATCTTCCTGCATGCAGTGCCCTATCCCTGATATCGGGATGTGTGCAAGAAGATCACAACACCCCCGGTATCAGGAATAGGGCACTGTGTGCAGGAAGATCACAACACCCCCAGTATCAGGAATAGGGCACTGTGTGCAGGAAGATCACAACACCCAGGTATTAGGGATAGGGGCACTGTGTGCAGGAAGATCACAACACTCCTGGTATTAATAGGGATAGGGCACTGTGGTGCAGGAAGATCACAATACCCCTTGTATCAGGGTTAGGGCACAAGTTCTAGTCACATTGACTGATCACATTACTTGTTTTGTCAAGCTACCACTGTTTCCATTTCCATCCCCCATATACTGTCAGTAGGAAACTTGGTAACATGAATAAATAAGAGGGCAGCCAATAGGAATACATATTCATTCCTAAACTGACCTTAACTGACCTGAAAAGTGTCAAATTGTTATCAATTTTCAGTTAGTGCGCACTAACTCCCAGTTAGTGCGCACTAACTCCCGTTAGTGCGCACTAACTTGAGTTAGTGCGCACTAACTCCCGTTAGTGCGCACTAACTTGAGTTAGTGCGCACTAATCGGAAAAAACGATTTTTAACGATTTTTTTAACTAAAAAATCGTGCCTAAGACGATTTTCTTGCCCTGCCACAACGATTTCCTAATCGTTAAGGACGATATGGAAAACGATTCACATCCCTACTGTTTGATTATGTAGAAGAAATATCTCTGTCTATCGACTTAAACGTTGGTTGCTCGGAGGTCGTGCTGGAGGTTTACAGCACTGCTGATTCCGAAGATGAAGATATCCCCATCCATCAGCCTAATTTGCTTTGCTGGTATTGCCATCATCTCTCTTCAGCATCCTGCGGAAGAGCGACTTAGAAGTGAATTATGGACCAGTATCTACATCACCACTTTCACTGAAACCTCAGTGATTTATTTATTTATTATTTGTTTATTTGTTGATTTTTATATACCGACATTCGTCGGAACATCATGCCGGTTTACATTGTAACAAAATAACAAGAGAGAGAAATACAATAAACAGGGAAGGGAAGGGGGGGAGCAGTAATGAAGGAGGAGAGAGGACAGCAGTAGGAAGGATAGGGAAAGAGAGAAATTTGATAGGAACATTTGAAGAAAATAAACAATAGACAATATGTTCAAGTGGGCTGGTAGGTACCAGACCAGTGATGGCAGTGACAGGGAGAGGTGGGGGGGGGGGGGGGATGGTTGGGTGGGCTTATAAGAGGGTGAGGGGAAACATAACAGAATTTAGGCGTCATTGCTTTATGGGGAAGAAACACTATATTTTGGAGTCTTTGCTTGGGGTGAAGAAAGGGGGGAGGAAAGGAGAGGCAGAGAGGAGGAGGGGGGAAAGGGGTGGGCTGTGGGGTTAAAGTGCAAGCTAAGTTTGGGTCAACATCTGGATATGCTAATGTAAAGAGCCAGGTTTTGAGCCCTTTTTAAAATTTAGACAGGTTAGGTTCTAGATGGAGGACCGTGGGCAAGGTGTTCCATAGGGAAGGGCCGGCAATAGAGAAGGCACTTTCTCTGGTTGAGGTGTGGTGTGCAGTTTTTAGGGAGGGGGTGTATAGGGTACCAGCAGGTTGGATCTGGAGGGGTTGGGTAGATGATCAAAAAAGAGGTGCATTCTCGAGCCAAGTGTGATTTTGATTGTACAATAAATTGTGGAGAATAGTGAGTGTTTTGTATTTTATGCGTGAGGTTATGGGTAACCAGTGGAGGTCTTTTAGGATATGGGTAATGTGATCCGATTTACATGCATTTGTTAGGATTCTGGCCATGGCATTCTGTAAAAGTTGGAAGGGGTTTGATAGTGGAGAGAGGGAGGCCCAGAAATAAAGAATTGCAATAGTCCAGTTTAGTTAAACAGTGGCCTGTAGGACTGTGCGGATGTCTTGGGTGTATAGCAGGGATTTAAGTTTCTTAGGATGTGCAATTTGAAGAGGCCTGTTTTATGGTGTTGTGGATGTGAGATTTGAAGTTTAAATGTTGGTCAAGATAGAACCGAGATCTCTCACATTGCAGGTTAATATATCAAGTGGAGGGTTGGTGTTGCTTAAGGAAGGGAGCGAGCGAGCTGGGGGATTGGAGATTGTGAGGAGCTCCGTTTTGTTACATTAAAGTGAGATGTAGGTTTGAGAGAGGGGTGTTAATTGAATAAGGCAAGAATCCCCAAAACTGTAATGTTTTGGGGAGGGATTCTTGAAGCGGGATGAGGATTTGAACGTCGTCAGCATACATGAGAACGTTAGGCCAAGATCAGAGAGGAAATAGCAGAGGGGGAGGAGATAGATATTGAAGAGCGTGGAAAAGAGGAGGAGCCCTGCGGGATGCCCTGAGAGAAGGGAATGTGGGATGAATTCGCAATTGGCTATTTTTACGGTGGTAATTTCTGTTGTCGAGATAAGAAGAGAACCATTGCAGCGCAGAACCCAGGGACACCGATTTCTGCTAGGCGGGGTGAGGAGTATGGTATGATTGATGGTGTCAAAGGGAGCAGATATATCAAGTAGGGCCAGTATGTATGATTGACCATGGTCCAATCCCTTGAGTATAGTGTCAGAAAAGTGTAAGAAGGAGGTTTTCAGTGTTACGGGCTTTATGAAAGCCAAATTGAGCCGGGTGAAGGGTGTTGTTGCTCTTCAAGGAATTCGGTAAGCTGGGTATTGACTATTTCTCCATTATTTTAGTTATGAAAGGCAAGTTAGAAATAGGGCGATAGTTAGCTGGGATACTGGAGTCGAGGTTAGGTTTTTTTTAGGAGGGGGTTTGACTATTGCTGTTTAAGGGGTCGGGGTACTTTGCCATGTGAGAGGGAGCAGTTTATTATGCCAGTTAGTAGTTTTTGAAAATGGTGGCGGGGATGGAGAGAAGAGTCTTAGTGGGGATTATATCAGATGAATGTGTGGCGGGTTTAGCCACACATTCATCCACATTTGCAGGATTCGTTCAATCTGTTTAGGAGAGGTGAGTTCAAGGGACTCAAGGTTAGCGCTTGAGTTTTGGGGAGGGGGTTGACTGGGGATGGATTACCAGGGAAACATTGGAGGAACATTAGTGATTTTGTTTCTAAAAAACATGGCAAGTTCCTCGCATTTAGTGTTGGCATTTTCTTCAGTGGAAGAAAATAACCCCCCTCGAGGGGGTGGTTAGTTCGGTGACATAAGAAAAGAGAGCATTGGAATTGAACTTGGTAGTCATGTATTTTGGCGGAATGGTAGTCTCGTTTTGCTTTTAGGGTGGATTGTCTGTATGAGTGAAGAGAAGATTGTAGGCAGCTGCGTGAGCTGGGGATGGGGTTTTTTTTCGCCAGGCTCTTTCTTTATTTCTCAATTCATTTTTTAGTTTTTTTAATTCAGGAGTGTACCAAGGTTTTTTTACTGACTTGTGGGAAATTTTCTTTTTTACTATAGGGCAGACTTCATCGGCTATGGTGGCGGTGAGATTGTTCCATGATGCTAGTGAAGTATCAGGGTTGGTAATGTCAATACTCAGTGATTTTCTTCAAATCTGTAATGAGAGTTTCAGTAGAGCAGGGTTTACGGTAGGAGATAGTGCTGTAGAAGAGGGTAGGTTGAGGGGAGGGGGTGTTTATGGTGAGGAGAGCATTTATAAGGGAGTGGTCGACCATGGGACCGGGATTGTAGAAGGGGTATGGTGAGATTGATTGTTAGCATTAATGAATATCAGATCAAGAGTATGACCTGCTTTGTGTGTGGGGGTTGTGATCAGTTGTCTGAAGCCTATAGCTTGAAGGGTGTTTAGGAAGAGTTCACAGGATGGGGAGAGAAAGGAGGGGCATCTACATGGAGGTTGAAGTCTCCTAGAATTATGGTAGGGGGTGTCAATAGTGATGTTGTCTGATACAAATTCGATGAGGGGGGACGGATCCTGATCAAGCTGGCCCTGGGGGGGGGGGGGGGGGGGGGGGGGGGGCGTAATATGAGGCAAACTTGAAGCTCTTTGGCTTTGAAGAGGTCAATTTCGAGTTTATGGGGGGCAGTGATTTTTTGAGGTTTAAAATTGAGATTTTTTTTGCAGTGAGGATGAAGCCTCCGCCTCTTTTTTTGGGGTCTCAGGATTGAGAAAATGTAGGACTGGGGTAGGTAGCTGATTGATGAAGACTTGGTCAGTGTCCTTGAGCCAGGACTCAGTGATGGCACATATGTCTGGGTTAGTGTCGGTAAGCAGGTCAAATAGAATCGGAGCATTTTTTGAAATCGATTGGGCATTAAAGAGAAGTTTGCTATGTAAAGATGCCTAAGAATTGTGCAAAGAGAGATACCATGATGGGTATGAGGTGTTTGCTGTGAATTGGGGAGCGGGGATATGGGGGAGGTAAGGGTTTGTGGGGGAGTGATGTATATCGTGGGATAGACAGAGTGTACATTGTAGTATAGTGGAATTGGCGAGGGATGAGAAGAGATAGAGGTTAACAGCAATTGTTACTACAATGCTGGTGCCAGATAGGTATAGTTCGGTTAACAGGGTGGGTGGGGTACAAGAGATCTGCAGGGAATGCGGAGAAGCAATTACTGAGAGAGAAACAGAAATTGGCAATACTACAGGAAAAGCAGTGCAGGAGATTACAACTAATTGAGACTGAGGCTAAATGAGCATATTACAGAACTTATTGAAATACAATAAGGCAGAGCTAATTATTAGGATGAAAAGTAAAAGGACTGCAAACTAAATACTCAGATAACAAGGATAACCAAACTAGATGTCAGCGTAGTAATAAATACTGGTGATTAATGCAGCAATGGGTACAGTGGAGAGTTCATTCAGAAAGTGGTGATAATTGTATGTTACTTGTTGGAAGAGAGAAATAGTTCCTGTAGTGGGCAGAGGCAGATAGAGGAGGTGCGCAGCGAAAGGTCAAAGTCCTGGAGTCAATAGTCGGTGGTGCAAGAAAGTCTGAAGGCTTCTGTTGCGAGGGTTGCACATAGGGGTGCACCAAGGGGCAAGCTCTTTGGTCGCGCTACTTAGGCGCGTGACGCCTGTGTGAGAGCAGAGAATTTATTTATTTATTTATTTAGCATTTTTATATACCGACATTCTCGATACAAATATCAAATCAGGTCGGTTTACATAAAAACAAAACTATTGCGGTGAGGCGTTACAATAAACGGAGTATCAGAACATTAGGCGTTACAATAAACGGAGTATCAGAACATAAGAATATAAATATTAAATAGACAACAGTGACTGATCAAATAACGTGAAAATATATGATAAATAACATGTAATAAAATAGATAATAGTGTAATTAACTAACATGTAATAAAATAAATAATAAACTAAAATAGAATGGTATAAATATATAAATATATAGACGACTGTAACTCGTCAAAATACATGAAATATATGTAGAAAAATAATTAAAAATAAATGATGTGCTATATATGTAGCAAATAATTAAAAATAAATGGTGTGCTAATTTGAGAATACCGGTAACAGAGGCCAATGTTTGTGGGCCTGGTTATACGTAATGCATGGGCTAAGAATGAGCTTGTAGTGAACTATTTGTTCTTTGCCCGTGTCAGAGTGTTCCTGCGATTCTGGAAAGGCTTGCCGGAGAGCCACGTTTTCAAATTTTTCTTAAAAGTTATATGACAGGTTTCTTGGCGTAGGTCCGGTGGTAATGAGTTCCAGAGTGTGGGTCCAGCTGAGGAGAGTGCTCATTTGGTTTGTGAAGTTTTGATCGGGGGAGCATATAAGGAGCCTTTGTAGTTGAATCTGATAGGTCTTTGTGATGTGTGAGGACGGAGTTGCGAGTTTATGTTTAGGTGTGCGATGCCCGTAATATCCTTGTGGATCATCGATAATGTCTTGAATGTGATTCTGGCTTTTATGGGTAGCCAGTGCAGGCTGTGGAGAATTGGTGTTATGTGGGCTCCTTTATTTGTGTTGGTGAGTAACCTCGCGCAGCGTTCTGCACCATCTGTAAGGGTTTTGTAGCTGTGATCGGTAGACCTAACAGGAGCGAGTTGCAGTAGTCTAATTTGGACTGAACTACTAGACGGAAGTCACTGAAGTGGAGGAGAGGTTTCAGGTTTTTGAGCACTTGAAGTTTAAAATAACATTCTTTAGTTGTGTTGGAAACGAAGGATTTAAGGTTGAATTGATTGTCGAGACGTACCCCTAAGTCTCTGACGGAAAGGAGAGTGGTTTATGGATGATTTTGCGAATTGTGATGCGCTTTGAGAGTTGATGAGGGAATGGTTTTCGTCTGGTGAGATGATGAGGATTTCTGTTTTATTTGAGTTGAGTATGAGGTTCAGGCTGGATAGCAGAGTGTTGATAGATTGTAAGCAATTGTTCCAATGTGCCATGTTTTTTTGTAGTGATTCTGTGATGGAAGGAGTATCTGAATGTCATCCGCGAAAATATAATGCTTTAGCTTAAGGTTGGAGAGTAGGTGGCAGAGTGGAAGCAGGTGAGATATTAAAAAGAGTAGGGGAGAGAGACGATCCTTGTGGTACTCCTCGGATTGATTTAATGGGAGGTGATTCTTCATTATTAATCTTGACTTATAGAATCTATTCTCTAGAAACGATTGAAACCAGCTAAGAGCCTCTCCTTGAATTCCTATATCGGATAAGCCGCTCGAGAAGGATGGCATGATTGACTGTGTCGAATGCGGCAGATAGGTCAAGAAGAGCGAGAAGGTATGGTTGTTTTTTTTCAGATTGAGGAGGACGGTGTCCGATAGCGATGCCAGTAGTGCTTCTGTGTTTGCGATTTCCTGAAGCCGAACTGGAAAGGGGAGAGTATATTGTTCTCCTCTAGGTATTCAGACAGTTGCTTGTTGACGAATCTTTCCATCACTCTTGAGATAAGGGGAAGGTTGGCGATGGGGGCGGAAGTTTGCGGGGTCAGCCGTGGAAAGGTTAGGTTTTTTAATAAGGGTTTCAGAATGGGCTATTTTGAGTTGATCTGGGACCTTTCCTTGAGTTAAAGAGCAGTTGATGATATCTGCTAGTGCTTTGGAAATGGTGTTAGGAGTCGATAGTAGAAGGTTGGAAGGTATGGTATCCAGTGGATGAGATGAAGGTTTAAGTTTGTTGAGAATGATTTCAATTTCCAGTGATGATGGGGTCTCGAATGATGATAGGCTGTGTTCTTTGTTGTGTGATGTGGTGCTGAGGGGTGTTGCTGTCGGCTGTTGGGAAGAGATTGGCTTAAGGAGATTGGTGATCTTTTTATCAAAGTAGATTGCTAGTTCCAATGCTTTGTTGGCTGCTTGTTCGTCTGGGATGATAGGTGGAGAGGGTTTTGTTAATGAAGATACAAATGAGAATAAGGCTTTGGGGTCAAATACAAAATTGTGGATTTTATTTGCAAAGAAGTCTTTTTTGGCCTTGAGGATGGCTAGTCTGTATGAGTTGAGGTGGGATTTGTAGTTTAGGGTTGTGATGATGGAAGGGGACTTGCGCCAACTGTTTTCTTTTTTCCGAAGTTCTTGTTTAAGGATTTTGAGTGTTGGAGTGTACCATGGATGTCTGTTGGCTTGTGGTGATTTCAAGGATTTGGAGATAGAAGGGCAGGATATATCTGTGACCTTGTTTGTTATCTTGAGCCAGGAGTTGATAGCTGAGGATGCGTCTGTGAGGTCCAGTCTGTCCAGTTCTTTGGAGAGCAGATTACTGAGACTGTCTATGGAGCAGGGTTTCCTGTATCGTATAGTGGTAGCTGGGTAGATGGGACGAGGCTGATCTTTGATATGAAGTTCGGCAGAGATGAGGTGATGGTCAGAGCATGGGACCGAGACGGTCAGGTGATGGTCAGAGCATGGGACCGGGACGGTTATTGGCGGAAGTTATGCCGTTGTTGAGAAAGATTAAGTCTATGGTGTGTCCCGCTTTGTGCGTGGGGTCTTTAACAATCTGATTGAAGCCAAGGTGATTGAGTGCTGTGAGAAGGATATTGCAGTTGTTGGTTGGACGAGTGCTGTTTACATGTATGTTAAAATCTCCCATCAAGATAGCTGGTTTGTCCTGGTTGAAATGTTTTGTTGTGAATTCTATTAATGGAGAGGGGTCTGTGTCTAAGGTTCCTGGTGGTGAGTAGACTAAGGCTATTTGTAGATGGTCCGATTTGAAGAAGGCAATTTCAGTGTTGTTTAAAGTAGTAGACAGTTGAGGTGCGAGTCAAAGCAGAATTAAAAGCAGAATCTTTTAGCTTCTGTGACGTGTTCCAGCTGGGGGAGGGGCAAGCAACCACGAGGTGGAGAGGAGGAGAGGGTCCAATCGGAGGGCTGAGCACAGGGGAATTCTCAATCCAGGCCCTGGATCCTGGCTTGGAGAGCAGTTGAAACAAGCAGAAACAAGCAGAAAATGTAGGTACCTGTGTGAGAGCAGAGAATTAAAAGCAGAATCTTTTAGCTTCTATGACGTATTCCAGCTGGGGGAGGGGCAAGCAACCACGAGGTGGAGGGGAGGAGAGGGTCTGATCGTAGGGCTGAGCACAGGGGAACTCTCAATCCAGGCCCCGAATCCTGGCTTGGAGAACAGTTGAAACAAGCAGAAACAAGCAGTAAATGTGATGTCCATGGCAGCCCATCTCATTGCTGCTGACTTCATTATTCATTCTGTGAGATTCTTCAAATCTCAACATCTACCTGTCATCGTGTTTATTCAAAATTGAATTCAAGAAATTGAGACCTTGGATGTTTGAACAGAGACTGAACTTTGTTTGCCTGAAAAGGGTTCGGCCCCGAAACCATCTTTGGGAGCCTCAGACCTATTGGATAAGAGATGCTCATCAGTTCCACCTCACGCATCTCTGATACTTCAACTGGTACCTGAAGAGGAGACAGCCCTTTGAAGGGGGGTACTGTTGCGTTCGTGCCTATTTTCGCCCTTGCTCCACCCTCTCTACCTTTGTGGCAACTCCCTTCAGCTCAGATGGACAGATGCAGCTGCGGCTCCTCCCCGCCTCTTGGTCCCGGAATCTCCGGGCTGGCTTGACGCTAAAGATCCGCCATGTTCCTGATGATGTAAGGGCATGCGCACGTGTGCGCTCCAGACTTTGTACAAGCAAGGGCGCGAACCTCAGGGGCGTCCCCCCGTAGTGACGTCATCCGTTTTCAATTTAAAAGGACTTTGTTTGCTAACTACAAGCGAGTTAACAAGGAACTCCAACGGGACTTACTTCGGCAGTCCACGCTACTTGCAACTATGTTCCGAGTCAGCTAGGGGAAGTCTTCTCCACTGCTTGGCCTTTTCAAACTCACCAGGAGTACCTGCTCCTCGGGGGCTCTGCTCTCTCTATTCTTGATTCTTGATATTGGACAGGATCCGGTACTCTCTCCTCGAGGGCCTACGTTCCCGAAGACTCAGAAGACTCCTATTGCCTGGAGGCGATCGCAGATGTGAACACAGTGAGTCCTATTACAGACAGGAACCAGTACTTGCTCCACGAGGGCCCTTGTTCCTAATCTCTAAGGCTCCCTTCAGTCTAAGTCGTTATCGCAGATATGGAGATCGTGAGTTACCATTGCAGATTGCAGCTAGGAACCGGTACTCGCTCCACGAGGGCCTATGTTCCTAATTCCTTTCTCATACTCTCTTCTCCCTCAGAAGATAACGCATACCTATATCTTATGGATTACTATTACAGATTAACAGATAGGAACCGGTACTCGCTCCACGAGGGTCTACGTTCCTAAATCTCTTCTAGCCTCTCTTCTATTCCAGAAGCCATCCCATACACAGTTATTGTGAGCTCTATTTCAGACTGCCTATAGGAACCAGTACTCACCTGCGGCTCCTGTTCCTGAATACTGAAGACTCTCTGTTGCATAAAGAAGACACTACAGAGATCTACAATTGTGAGTGTATCATCTACCACTGTTTTTGCCCAGCATACCCTGTCTACTCACTATCTATAGTCTCTCCTTAAAGCTCAGCAACTTAGAGATCGTAGTTCCAGTATCAGAGGGACTTCAGCCCTGCCGGGCACATCAACTCACTACTGCTACCTCTGGTGGTTCTACTTCCAGTCTAATAAAGAACTATCTGTGTTTGTCTCAATTCTCCAGCCTAGCTGGTGGTCCCTCTCAAGATCTCCACTTGAGGGTGCTTTCATCTGCCATCAGCCAAGGGATTCACTATTTCTACTAAGTGTTACTCCTTACACTAATAGAGCGGTATTATCATCTGCCACTCTGTGGGAGCCAACCCACATCAGACCTTTACTCCTCTCTCTGCTGAAGCTGATCCATATCAGATATCTATCTCCCCGTGGGGATCATACAGGTTGCTGGATCATCATGTAGACCTGATCCCACCGACCCCCAACTGCGAAACTCTGATTTCCTCCTTCAAAGCCATGGGATTTCCTCCTTCAAAGCCATGTGATTTAAGCAAATCATCAACAACCCCACCCACAAAGCTGGACACACCCTGGACCTCATCTTCATAAACTCATCCATCTCACTCAACTCCCGCCCCCCCCCCCCCTCCTGCACCCCAGTCCTGTGGTCTGACCATCTGATGATCAACACAGACCTATCGATTAAGAAAAACCCTACTCCCCCCATTATCAAAACAACAATTCAATTCAGGAAACCTTGCTTTATGGACGACCTAAGTTCCCACCTCTCTATGGACTTACAAAATCTCAACCTTTCCAACGCAGACTCTGCCCTGACCTCTTGGCTCAACATCACTAACTCCGTGGCAAATAAAATATGCCCCATGACCATTAAAGAAATTAACCCATCTCTTAAAAACAATAAACCCTGGTTCTCTCTAGAGCTGAAAAAACTTAAACAAGAGCTAAGACACAAAGAACAGAGATGGCGCAAAGACCCCACCCCCGTTTCAAAGTCCGCCTACAAAGCCACCATGCATTTCAACAGGAACATCATACTCCGCACTAAGAGAGATTTCTACACCAGCAAAATCCACAACTTTGTCTATGACGCAAAGGCTCTATTCTCCTATGTGTCAGCACTTACTAAACCCTCCCCCCCTCCAACCCTGATAAGGCCCAATCCAAATCTAACGAACTGGCAACGTTCTTTGAGAGAAAGATCTCCAACCTCCTAGCCCTGCTCATCCTCTCGAATACCCAGCCTCCTCCCATCTACTCCTCCCTCATCAGCCAAAAAGAAAACTTCGATTCCTTCGAACTCACGTCTTCCCTAGAAATTGAATCTATTCTCAAGAACATGAAGCCATCCTCCCACCCTTCAGACCACATTCCTACAAAACTTCTACTCTCCATTCCAAACACCATCTCCAAACCACTAGCAGAAATTATAAACCGCTCCCTAGCCCAAGGATCTGTACCTGACCAGCTGAAACTCGCTACCGTTAAACTTCTGCTAAATAAACCTAACCTGGATCCAGTAGACCCCGCCAACTTCTGTCCCATCACCAACCTTCCGTTCATCGCCAAACTTATGGAGAAACTGGTCAACACTCAACTCTCTGAATATCTAGACAATCACAAGATTCTCTACCCTGCTCAGTTCGGATTCCATAAATCCTTAAACACAGAATCCCTCTTAATTTCACTTACCGACAATATCCTTATGGGTCTAGACCAGGGATGGGCAATTCCAGTCCTCGAGGGCCGCAAACCGGCCGGGTTTTCAGGATATCCCTAATGAATATGCACGAGAGAGATTTGCATGCACTCTGCCTCAGTCATATGTAAATCTTTTTCATGCATATTCATTAGGGATATCCTGAAAACCCAACCAGTTTGCAGCCCTCGAGGACCGGAATTGCCCACCCCTGGTCTAGACAAAGGACAATCTTACCTACTGGCTTTACTAGACATTTCAGCAGTGTTCGACACTGTAAATCATTCCATTCTCATTAACCGCCTTGCTGACATTGGCATCTCTGGCTCTGCCCTCAACTGGTTCAAGGCGATAGCTAAAGCCAGAAGAATGCTGGGCTGCATAGAGAGAGGAATATCGAGTAAGAAAAGGGAAGTGATAATACCCTTGTACAGGTCCTTGGTGAGGCCTCACCTGGAGTACTGTGTTCAGTTCTGGAGACCGTATCTCTAGAACTGGACCGTATCTCTAGAACTGGACAGAGACAGGATGGAGGCGGTCCAGAGAAGGGTGACCAAAAAGGTAGAAGGTCTTCATTGAATGACTTATGAGGAGAGATTGAAGAATCTAAATATGTATACCCTGGAGGAAAGGAGGAGCAGGGGTGATATGATTCAAACTTTCAGATACTTGAAAGGTTTTAATGATCCAAAGACAACGACAAACCTTTTCCGTTGCAAAAAAATCATCAGAACCAGGGGTCACGATTTAAAACTCCAGGGAGGAAGACTCAGAACCAATGTCAGGAAGTATTTCTTCACGGAGAGGGTGGTGGATGCCTGGAACGCCCTTCCAGAGGAAGTGGTGAAGACCAAAACTGTGAAGGATTTCAAAGGGGCGTGGGATAAACACTGTGGATCCATAAAGTCTAAAGGATGTGAATGAAGAGAAAAGGCAAGGGGGTGGCTTGCTTGCGGGAATGACAGCTACTACCTGGAGATTAATATCCTTATTCAATAAACATACACACAGTTAATGCAACTCCAACATTGCTCTATGCTTCAGCGGCAAGAGGAAATATGGAAAAAAAGGATTTGCATCCACAAAAAAGCGGGGAGTAGCTTGCTTGTTACGGCGGTTACTACCCCAAACCAAATAAGCCTGATACTTCACTTTCAATGCACATCCAGCATTGCTCTCTGCTTCAACGGCAGAGAGAATGAAGAAAAGATGATTTATATTCAGCATCAACCGACAAGGAATGAATTACATAGTCTGGGTAAACAAATAAGTATGGGTGTAGCTTGCTTGTTACGGCGGCTACTACCCCGAATCAATTAAGTATGATACTTCACTTGGAATACATATCCAGCACAGCTCACTGCTTCAACAACAGGGGGGAATGAAGTAAAGAGGATTTATATTCAGACAACCAACAAGGAATGAATTGCACAGGCAGGGTAAACAAATGGGAGTAGCTTGCTTATTACGGCGGTTACTACCCCAAACCAATTAGCTAGATACTTCACTTAGATACAGCTCCAGCACTGCTGTCTGCATCGATGGTGGGGGTGGAAGGGAATTGGAACCAAAAAGTTACCAATAAGGGCCCTGACCTCAGCGGTCAGAGTAACAGATAAGTATGAAAACAAATAGGTGTGAAAGCTTGTTGGGCAGACTGGATGGGCCATTTGGTCGTCTTCTGCCGTCACTTCTATGTTTCTATATGTTTCTATGTAAGTCCTTCCTAAGCAATAGACTCTACAAGGTCAGAATAAATAACAAAGATTCCCACCGCATACGCTCCTCACTTGGAGTTCCCCAAGGTTCGTCACTCTCTCCTACTCTCTTTAACATATATCTCCTTCCCCTCTGCCAGCTCCTTGCAAATCTAAAATTAACACATTACATATACGCTGACGATGTACAGATATTGATCCCCATAACAGAATCCATCTCCAAAACCCTCAATTTTTGGAACAACTGTCTTCAATCAATCAACCTTCTCCTCTCTAGCCTCAACCTAGTCCTCAATACTACAGAAACGGAACTCCTCCTCATCTCCAGCAATGACATTAACCCCTCAGTCAACAACCTCACTACAGCCACTACAACACACGTGAGAGATCTTGGAGCGATACTGGACAACCAACTAAACTTTAAAAAAATTATCAGCAATACAACGAAAGAATGATTCTATAAGCTTCACATTCTAAAAAGGCTCAGACCTCTCCTGTACTTTCACGATTTCCGCACAGTTCTTCAAGCCACACTATTCTCAAAAATTGACTACTGTAACTCTCTTCTCCTTGGCCTCCTGGCAACCTCCACAAAACATTTGCAGATGCTCCAGAATGCCGCCGCAAGAATACTAACTAACGCTAGTCAAAGAGAACATATCTTGACACCCAATTCAACTTGCAAAAATTCATTACCACCACCCTTAAGGAATGCTACTTCAAGCTCCACACATTCAAAAAATTTAAACCGCTATTGCATCATAGCGACTTCAGAACTGTGCTTCAGGCCCTCATCCTATCCAAAATAGACTATGCAAACGCCATCTTACTAGGCCTTCCTAAAAATGCCACTGCCCCCCTGCAGCTCCTACTAAATGCAGCTGCGCGCATACTGACAGGCACACGCAGAAACGAACATATCACACCCATTCTCAGACAACTACATTGGCTCCCCATAGCTTCGAGAATCCTTTTTAAGACCCTAACTCTCATACATAAAGCCATTCACAATCCAAACATGCTCTGGTTCTCTGACACCCTCCACCTTCGAACTACTTCAAGACCAACTAGATCACCCTACCTTGCAACAATACCCACTCCTCCACCCAAACTATCCCACCTCGCATCCACCAAACAACGCTCCATCTCATTAGCTGGTCCCAAGCTGTGGAATTCAATGCCCACCAGCTTACGCCTCGAGATCTGTCCAAAGAAATTCAGACAGAAACTTAAGACATGGCTATTCACGCATGCCTACTCCTAATCACCTCTCAGTTCTATTCCTCCTCCTCGCTCACTCCCCAGCCCTCCCTCTCTCTCCTCCCCCTCCCTCCATTCTTCCATCTCTCACTAATTAAGCCCCTCCTAACCCGCTAAGCTCTCTCCCCCCTGCCACACCTTGTATATAGAATGTACATATTGCCACCATCTTGTAAATAAACCACAACCAATCCCACCTTTGTCCTATGTTTATTTATCTATTTATTTATTTATTATTTTGCTATACCGGCTTTCATGACAGGAATCACATCAAACCGGTTTACATTTAACAATGTGTGTAAAGTAGAGAGAACTCAAACCACAGTAACAAGAACAAGGTTAGGAGAGTGCAACAGTTACAATAAAACAGGGTAGTAAAAATCTGGGATTTGGAAATGAAAGGGGGGAGATAACTGAACAGCAAAATATTTACAGAGTAGCAAAATCGATTCCAGTATACGATTTACAGGGTAGCAAAATCGATTCCAATAGAGTGCAATTATAAAACAAATGACATTGATAGCACGGTAATTGAGAAGAGGGGGAAGTTAGTGGTTTCTTATTAATTCCATTTTTGATAAAGTGTTTATGATGTTGGGTAAGGTTCTCAAACTAGGCTTGGGAAGGCTTTTTTAAAAAGTCAAGTTTTTAGCCTTTTTTCTGACGTTACTAGGCAGGGTTCCTGTCTCAGTTTAACTGGAATGGAGTTCCATAAGGTGGGCCTGCTGTTGAGAACGCTCTGACACTGAGAGATTTGTTGTAGGTAAGTTTTGGGCGTGTGGTACCTGAAGTGATTCTTTTTAAGATTCCCTAATGGGTCTGGCGGACGTGTGTTTTCTGAAGGGAATTAGTAAGTTGAGCTTGTGTATGTTGATGGATGACCTTGTAGATGTAGTGATGGATTTGTAATGATTCTGTAGGGAATCGGTAACCAGTGGAGGTCTTGAGGATTGGTGAGATGTGGTCGATTCTCCTGGAGTTTATAAGGATTCTGGCTGCTGTGTTCTGCACCATTTGTAGGGGTTGGTATGCAAGCTGGGAGGCCCAGTAGTAGTGAATTACAATAATCTAGCTTGGAGAAGATTATTGCTTGCAGAATTGTTCTGAAGGCCTGAGTGTGGAAGAGCGGCTTTATTCTTTTGAGGATATGTACTTTATGAAAGCAATCTTTGGTAGTTTGGTTGATGAATGATTTAAGGTGAGACGGTTGTCTAGATGCTCCTAGGCCTCTTACGTGTGAGGTTTGAAGAGAGCTGGTGGCTTTGAGGATGTATTGTAATTTTCTGGGGATATAAGCCAGGTATTCTGTTTTCGAGGCATTGAGTATTAAGTTAAGCTGGTGAGGAGGTGTTTGATTCTATTAAGCAGCTGTCCCAGTATTCTAAAGTTTTCGTAATAGATTCTTTACAGGGATCATGATCTGCACATCGTCTGCAAAGAGGAAGTGGTTTTCAGGTTTAGTTTCCTGAGCAGTTGCCAGAGTGTGAGCAGGTAGACATTAAAAGCGTGGGTGAGGAACCCTGCGGAACCCCTAGGGAGGGATGGAAAGTAGTGGGATTCTTTGTTGTGAAATTTTACCCTTGTATCCTCTGTTCTCTAGGAAAAGTTTTAAAAACCAATTCAGTGCTGAGCCTGTCACTCCTATGTTTGCCAGCTGTTTTAGCAGGAGTTGGTGGTTGACTGTATCGAAGGCAGCCGAAAGGTCAAGGAGGATTAATAGGAACGCTTGACCTTATCGATGCCGGAGAGGAGGAAGTCCATGAGGGAGAGAAGTAATGTTTCGGTGCTTGCAGCTTTGCGAAAACCATATTGGTTTGGGGACAGAATGTTGTGATCCTCTAGGTAATTAGATAATTGAGTGTTCACTAATTTTTCCATAACTTTAGCTATAAATGGGAGGTTGGAAATAGGCGGAAATTATTAGGATCGCTGGCATTTAGGTTCGTTTTTTTAGGAGTGGTTTGATTGAGGCTGTGTTTAAGGTCGTCTGGATAGATACTATGGGACAGGGAACAATTTATGATGTCGGCTAGGGTTTTTGATATAATATCAGGGATTAGAAGAAGCATTTGGAGGGGATTTGGTCAAAAGGGTGTGAAGAAGGTTCATTTTCTTCAGCACCGCTTGTATCTCTGAGAATGTGATGAGTTCGAAGGAGTTGAGCTGAATGTCTTTGTTTGGGAGAAGATATGTGCTATCGGATGTGCAAGTGTTTGGAGACAGCTGATTGAGGAGGTCGGAGATTTTTTTACTGAAGTGAAGAGCCAGTTCGTCTGCTTTAGTCTGTGATAAGTCGGTTGGGATGTCTGGAGTGATAGTTTTTGTGAGACTGGAAACGAAAGTGAAAAGAGCTTTAGAGTCGAAGATGAGGTGGTGAATCTTAAGGGCATAGTAGTCTCTTTTGGTTTTCAGAGTGATGTTCTTGTATAAATGGAGGGAGCGTTTGTAATCAGACAGTGAGTATGGTGAGGGGGGGCTTTTCGCCATTTCTTTCTTTTCTGCCGAAGTAGGTGTTTGAGTTTTCGCAGTTCGTCATTGAACCAGGGTTGTCTTTTGGACGCATTTTGAGTAGGCTTTTTAGTTGTCAGCAGACATAGTGTATTTGCTACTGATTCTGTTATTTTGGACCAGGATTGGAGGGCTGAGTTGGGTGTGGAGACGTCAATGTGTGAGAGGTCCGGGGCTAGGAGCTTGATGAGATGCTCCGAGGCGCAAGGTTTCCTGTAGAGGAATGATGATCTGGAGTAGTGATTTGTACCCGGTTGTAAGAGAGAGCAGGTAGTGGAGATTAGTGAGTGATCTGACCATGGGACTTGTTTACACACTGGTTGTTTAGTTTGTGCAATGCCGAGTTTGTAAAGAAAAGATCCAACGTATGACCCGCTTTGTGAGTAGGTTGTTAATTTGCTGTTTGGAAACCCATTGCTGACATTGCGGTGAGGAAAGCTTCGCAGTTTGTTGAGAGGGGGACTTTGTCAACATGTAAGTTGAAGTCTCCCAAGATTATATCAGGAGAGTCTAGGTTTAGTTGAGAAGCTATGATTTCGAGGATGGGGGAGGCATCGGCCTCTAACAGGCCTGGAGGGGCATAGACAAGGAGGATTTGGAGATGTTCTGATTTAAACAATCCTATTTCTAGTTTGGTAGCTGCGTGGATTGGGTAGTGTGTAAATCTCAGAGACTTTTGGCAGCTAGGAAGATACCCCCTCCCCTTTTTTTTTTGTCTTGGTATAGAGAAAAAATCATAGTTTTGTGTTGGTAATTGGTTGATGAGGGCGACGTCTGAAGATTTGAGCCATGTTTCTGTTATGGCACAAAGGTCTGGAGTTGAGTCTTGCAGTAGGTCATTGAGTATTAATGTTTTGTTGGTGAGCGATTGGGAGTTGAAAAGGATCCTAGTGAATAGAGTGAGTCCTAGAAACTGTGTGGTGGGGGAAATCATGATTGGGATGAGGGATTTGTAGTTGCGTGGGCGGTTGAGCATTGTTGATAATGTGATAGCTTGTTGTAGAGAGCGAGTAGAGGGCAGTGGAGGTGAAGGGATTGAAGGCCTTGCCCTGAAGGGTTTTTGTGGGTGTAGGATTCCAGGCAGGATCTTCTGTCTCTGAGGAATATTGGATGTTCGCAGGAAACAGATGAGAGCTTGAAGATCACTTGAAGATGCAAGTGCTAGGAGATTGCTGGGAAGATGCTAGTGAAAGATGAGTGTTGGGTGTTTGCTGTTATAGATGAGTGTTAGGTGATTGCTGGCAGAGCAGAGTTCTGGACGTATGCTGTAATAGATGAGTGCAGGATGTTTGTTGAATGGGAGAGTGGATGCTTGCTGTAGGGTAGGGAGCTGGAAGTTTCCGGCTGTTTGCTGTAAGGAAGAGAGTTGGGTGATCGCTTAGAAAGGCGATTGCGGATGATTGCTGTGAGAAGACTGGTGCAGGATGAGAGCTAGAAGGACACGAGTGATGTAGGTTTGTTTGAGGAGATGGTGTGCTTGGGGGTTGTTGGTGGTAGGGAATTGACCGTTGGTTGCTGGTCTCGGTGAATGCTGGGTGGTTGAGCGGAGTGACTCCAAAGAGGTACCCTGAAAGGCAGGGCTCTCACATACGCGGTCCCTGTCGTGTTTTCGCCTTTCTATTGTGAATCCTTCTCTGTCTCGTTCTCCTGTTGCTGAGAAGGCTGAAGGTGCTAGTAGTAAGAGTGGGAGAAAGAAGGTGCACCTCGATTGTGTAGAAACTGGGGGGGGGGGGGGCGAAAAACTGATAAGGGGAGAAATTTGAGCAATGGACTGGAGTTTGGCGAAGCACCCAGGGGCTGCACGAAGGGACGCACAAAGGGGCGGGCCCCTTTGTCGTGCTCCTTTGGCGTGCGACGCCAGCGCGCAGCGCCTGTGATCTTGCTGGCTCTTTAAATCTGGTGTGGTCGCGCCGGAGTGAGGTCACCAGCACAACTTCGTAGAAAATTCGTGCGTCGGTCTGCGTTGGTCGGCGGGAGGAGGGCCTGTCCCGATGGACTCGTCCTTGAATTAATTCAGGCGGCGATGGACGGCGTATGCTGGCCGGATCGGATAGATTTGAAGAAGAGGAGGATGGAAGACGGATTGAACTCCCACGTGGCCGGAGCAGGGGCTCACGGAGGTAGGGCGAGAGTTAAAGGCCTTACCCCGATGGGCTCAAGCGCCAGCTGTGCGGGCCTCTCTCCCAGCTCCTACTCGTGGCTCCGGGGTACAGCTTCAGTGGTCCAGTCAGCGCAGCCGCCGGCAATATACATAAATACATGTATACAATATACATAAATATACATAAAACCCAATTGCTTCCCTGCCCACCCCTCTCCCCTCCCCCAGCCTAGTTCTAATATCAGTTACAATGTAAAGCCCAGTTGGCTGAATTTACTGTTGTCTGGAAACCGATGTGATATCTCGTGCGAATGTCGGTATAGAAAAACGTTAAATAAATAAAAATAAATATCACACCCATTCTCAAGAATCTACATTGGCTTCCCATCAATTTCAGAATTCTCTATAAGTCCCTCACTATCATATACAAATCCATCCACAATCAGTCCTCACTCCAGCTAAAAATACTGCTCCACCTTCACTCTTCCAAGAGACCAATCAGAACTGCCTACAAAGGTACTCTCCACACTCCCCCCACTAAATCTACGCTCCACCCCTCAATAAGGAAACGCGCCTTCTCTACAGCCAGACCTACCCAGCGGAACGCTTTACCCCCAGAGTTACGCTAGGAACAATGCCCGCTTACCTTCAGAAAGAAATTGAAGACCTGGTTATTCATACAAGCCTTTCCTTAATCTCCTGCGACACAATTACGGACTCCTGATGCACATTCTAAATTTGCAGTGATAACACTTAACGTCTTTTCCTCCCCCTACCCTTAGTGATATTATCTCCCCCCTCCCCGCATAGTTCTTTCCCTCTGACAGCCCCTCCCTGCCTCTAGTTCCAGCCCGAAGTTATCTATATCTTCTTCGAGATTAATGCAGTTATCTTGATTAACCCTCGTTATACGTCATTTTATACACTTTACTTATTTTGGATTTATTTATTTTATACTCATGTTATTTATAATTTTATATGTAACTTTTTTCCCAGACTTGGTTCGAGGATGTTCGATGATACTTGTTATTTTGTAACTTTTCCAAGGTTCTGTTCGATGTAAACCGGTGTGATAAGAATCTTCGTCTTGAACATCGGTATAGTAAAAAGATGTAAATAATAATAATAATAATCTTTCTACAGGAACAAAGCATAACAGTTGCTACTCCTCTCTGGGGGAGCAGAGCACTAACAGATTGCTACTCCTTAACAAGATCCGTAACAGAGTGCTAACTCCGCCCCCCTGGCGGGGTGATCGCTAACAGATTGCTAACTCCTCCTTTAACGGGAGTATCCAGCAGCCAGATTTATAACAGATTGCTAACTCCTTCCCTCTGGGGGAGCAGATCTATAACAGATTGCTAACTCCTCCCCTCTGGGGGAGCAGATCTATAACAACAACTACTAAACCCTCATTTTTTTTTGTTGAAGAACTTACCTGCTCCTTCAGAGCAATAGTAATTTCCATGCGCTGGTTGCGTTTCCACAGGACAGTGCTTAATGACACTGTCGCAGCATGCCCCCGGCATATCCCTGGCTGGCTCTCCCACCCCACCCAAACCCTGACCCCAGCAGCTCCTTTTCTAAACCCCAGCTCTTCCATGGATACTGGCAGATATTCACGTGGCCAGGTCATTTAGAAAATGCGCTCGGCATGCGGTCGGCCCAGCCACACGCATACCTGCTGGGATTTGCACATACTGGGGATTTAAAATCCCTCCATAAGTGCATTATTTTGAACTTGTCTACATTAAATTTCATTTTCCAATTGCATACCCAATATTCCCAGTTTTTCAAGATCATCTTGCAATTTCTTACAATATTCTTGTGATTTAACAACTTTGAATAATTTAGTGTCATTGGCAAATTTGATTACCTCATTTGTTCTTCCCATTTCCAGGTCATTTATAAATATGTTAAAAAGCAGTAGTCCCAGAATAGATCCCTGGGGCACTTCACTATTCACCTTTCCTCATTGAGAAATGTAACCATTTCATCCCACTCTCTGTTTTCTATCTTTTAACCAGTTCCCAGTTCTCAATAGGACACTGCCCCCTATCCCATGACTTTTTAATTTCCTAAGAAGTCTCTCATGAAGTACTTTGTCAAAAGCTTTATGGAAATCCAGCCGGGTCACCTTTAACCACATATTTATTTATACCCTCAAAAAATATAGCAAATTCATGAGGCAAGACTTCCTTTGGCTAAATCCATGTTGACTTTTCTCCCCTTAAACTATGCCTATGTATTGAATATGGTCAGTAATTTTGTTCTTTTTTATGGTTTCTACCATTTTGCCTGGTATATAAATCATACTCCCTGGTCTGCAGTTTCCTGCATCACCATTGGATCACTTTTTAAAAATTGGTGTTACATTGATAACCCTCCAGTCTTCAAGTACCACAGACAATTTTAATGATAGTTTACAAATTACTAATAGCAGATCCACAATTTCATTTTTCAGTTCTTTCAGCACTGTGGGATGTATACCATCTGGTCCAGGTGATTTACTACTCTTAAGTTTATCAATTTGTCCTTTTACATGTTCCTAGACTACTAAGTTTTGTTTCAGTTCCTCTGAATCATCACCTTTGATATCATTTCTGACATGGATATCTTTCTTATATCTTTCTCAATGAAGACCAAAGCAAAGACTTCATTTAGTTTCTCTGCTGTGGCCTAGTCATCCCTAAGTGCCCTTTTTACCTCTTGATTATCTAATGGACCAACTGACTCCCTCACAAGCTTTTTATTTTGAATGCACTTGGAAAAGTTTTAGTTATGAGTTTTTCATTCCACGGCAAGCGTCTTTTCTACTTCTCTCTTTGCATTCCTTATCAATGCTTTGCATCTAAATTGCCAGTGCTTATGCTATTTCCTGTTTTCTTCATTTGAATCCCTTTTCCATTTCCTGAAAGATGTTCTTGTAGCTATTATAGCTCTTTTCACCTAACCTTTTAACTATGCCAGTAATTCTTTAGCCTTCCTTCTGCTTTTCTAGTGCATAGAATACATTTGGCCTGGGCTTCCAAGATGGTATTTTTAACAAGGTCTAAGCCTGATTTAAATTCTTAACCTTTGTAGCTCCTCTTTTCAGTTTCTTCATAAACATTTTCCTCATTTTATCATAGGTTTGTCTTCTTTATTTATTTATTTATTTATTTAAAGGCTTTTATATACCGAAGATCATGTACTGGTACATATCGCTTCGGTTTACAGATAACCAGCATTGGAATTACCATAGACATGGTGTACATGGAACAAAAAACCATCAATAAAAACAATACAATAAACAGTGAACAAGCGATAGGTCTGATGGTATATTGTTCCAGTGAATAGGGCCGGCTATCGAGAAGGCACGTTTCTTCATTGACGACTTGGCTGGGGGTACATAAAGGGAGCCTTGATACGATGTTCTAATGGGTCTGGATGCTGATTGATATTGGAGAGGGCAATTTAATTCGAATGCAGTTTGTGAGTGGATGGTTTTGTGTATCATAGTTAGCACTTTGTATCGAATGGATGGATCATTGTTCGTTGGTAGAGAAGGAATAATGTTGGGGAGATAGATGCAGGCAGCGGGTCAGGAAACATGGGCCCTCGAGGAGCGAGTACCCCGTTAGCAGAAAGAGTCTAATGGAAGTTGGAAAGGCAGAGTAGCTGGGTACAGAAAGCGAATCCCATCCGTAAGAATTCCCCTTGCTAACTCAAGGGGAGTTAGCAAGGGGAATTCTTACGGTATCATTTGGTAGGGATGTGAATTGTTTTTTGACGATTTAAAATATCGTCCGATATATTTTAAATCGTCAAAAATTGTTAGAGCCGCGATACAATAACAATTCCCCCGATTTATCGTCAAAAAATCGTAAATCGGGGGAAGGGGGGTTCGGGAGGGGGAGGGCGGGAAAACCGGCACACTAAAACAACCCTAAAACCCACCCGACCCTTTAAAATAAATCCCCCACCCTCCCGAACCCCCCCAAAATGCCTTAAATTACCTGGGGTCCAGAGGAAGGGTCCCGGTGTGATCTTTTACTCTCGGACCTCCGTGCGTTGTAGAAATGGCGCCGGCGCTACCTTTGACCTGTCATATGACAGGTCAAAGGTAGCGCCGGCGCCATTTTGTTTTTTTGTCCCCCGACGTCAGGAGCGTAGGAGATCGCTCCCGGACCCCCGCAGGACCCCCAGGGACTTTTGGCCAGCTTGGGGGGGCCTCCTGACCCCCACAAGACTTGCCAAAAGTCCAGCGGGGATCCGGAACGACCTCCTGCAGTCGAATCGTGTTGCCGTATGGCCGGCGCCATTTTGCGCAAAATGGCGCCGGCCATACGGCAACACGATTTTCCTGGACTTTTGGCAAGTCTTGTGGGGGTCAGGAGGCCCCCCCAAGCTGGCCAAAAGTCCCTGGGGGTCCAGCGGGGGTCTGGGAGCGATCTCCTACGCTCCTGCCGCGAATCGTTTTTCCGTATGGAAAAACGATTCGCTACCAAATGATAGAGATCAGAAGTTAGTAGAGATTCACATCTCTACTAACTTCTGATCTCTATCATTTGGTAGCATTTTTACCAATGATACCAAAAACTGTAACAGGACGGACAGCCAGGAAGGAGTAGAAAACATGAAGCGGGATCTAGCAAAGTTTGAGGAATGGTCTAGGGTCTGATAGCTAAAATGTAATGCTAATAAAATGCAGAGAAATGCATTTAGAATGCAAAAACCCAAGGGAAAGGTTCAGTATTAGAGGTGAATTTCTTCTGAGAACAAAGGAAGAGCAGGATCTGGGGTAATTGTTAAGGGTGGTATACCAAAAAAGTTTTGAGACAAAAGCAAAATGTCTTTCTTTCAAAAATACTACCAGGTTCCCACCAGTAAGCGACAGGAAACTTATGGAAATGAAGCATTTGTTCAGTTCTTAGACAATCTCTATCTCCATAAAGTAAAACGTGATTCTAAATTCCTTCCAAATTAAAAAATACAAAAAGAAGAGAATCAGCATACCTTCCCTTAGGAATTGGTCTAGTTGCAATTCCCTAAATGAACACCTAGGGTGCAAAACCAAAGTATTTGACCTGCATGTCTACTACAGAAAAAAGGGAGGAAAAAAGCTCATTCTCTCAATAATACCTACTCAGAAACTTCCTCAGCTACTTTCAGCCTGAACAGTTGGTGGTCATTTATTACCATTAAGATTGGATTGATCCATTGCAGCAGCCTTCAGTGGGAGGTGCTGTGGACAGATGATGCATTCTTTTGGCCTACACTGGGGCCATTGGGGCCTTATAGAGTGAAACTTGATTAGTTCATTAGCCTTTTTTGACACTTTATTTGGGCTCAACAGCTTCCTCCTGCTCCTTTGAGTTTCCAGCTCAATTGAAACTGGTCTCTATTGGTTTAAGATACCATGGGCCTTCATTCATGACTACCTGGGGTTTTTAATCTATTTTATATACATCTCACAACTCCCTTATCCCAGTTGTTGTAATATGTCAAGAATCATATACCATAATCTTGCAGTCATGGTCCCTATATCCAGTCACTAAGGACATAAGAACATAAGAAATTGCCATGCTGGGTCAGACCAAGGGTCCATCAAGCCCAGCATCCTGTTTCCAACAGAGGCCAAAACCAGGCCACAAGAACCTGGCAATTACCCAAACACTAAGAAGATCCCATGCTACTGATGCAATTAATAGCAGTGGCTATTCCCTAAGTCAACTTGATTAATAGCAGTTAATGGACTTCTCCTCCAAGAACTTATCCAAACCATTTTTTAACCCAGCTACACTAACTGCACTAACCACCTTCTCTGGCAACAAATTCCAGAGCTTTATTGTGCGTTGAGTGAAAAAGAATTTTCTCCATTTAGTCTTAAATGTGCTACTTGCTAACTTCATGGAATGCCCCTACTCCTTCTATTATTCGAAAGTGTAAATAACCGAGTCACATCTACTCGTTCAAGACCTCTAATGATCTTAAAGACCTCTTTCATATCCCCCCTCAGCCGTCTCTCCTCCAAGCTGAACAGCCCTAACCTCTTCAGCCTTTCCTCATAGGGGAGCTGTTCCATCCCCTTTGTCATTTTGGTTGCCCTTCTCTGTACCTTCTCCATTGCAACTATATCTTTTTTGAGATGCGGCGACCAGAATTGTACACGGTATTCAAGGTGCGGTCTCACCATGGAGCGATACAGAGGCATTATGACATTTTCCATTCTATTAACCATTCCCTTCCTAATAATTCCTAAGATTCTGTTTGCTTTTTTGACTGCTGCAGCAAACTGAGCCGATGATTTTAAAGTATTATCCATATGATACCTAGATCTTTTTACTGGGTGGTAGCTCCTAATATGGAACCTAACATCGTGTAACTACAGCAAGGGTTATTTTTCCCTATATGCAACACCTTGCACTTGTCCACATTAAATTTCATCTGCCATTTTGATGCCCAATCTTCCAGTCTTGCAAGGTCCTCCTGTAATGTACCACAGTCTACTAATGATTTAACTACTCTGAATAATTTTGTATCATCCGCAAATTTGATAACCTCACTCGTTGTATTCCTTTCCAGATCATTTACATATATATATTGAAAAGCACCAGTCCAAGTACAGATCCCTGAGGCACTCCACTGTTTACCCTTTTCCACTGAGAAAATTGACCTTTTAATCCTACTCTCTGTTTCCTGTCTTTTAACCAGTTTGTAATCCACGAAAGGACACCACCTCCTATCCCATGACTTTTTAGTTTTCGTAGAAGCCTCTCATGAGGGACTTTGTCAAACGCCTTCTGAAAATCCAAATACACTACATCTACCAGTTTGCCTTTATCCACATGTTTATTATCCCCTTCAAAAAAATGAGGCAGATTTGTTAGGCAAGACTTCCCTTGGGTAAATCCATGTTGACTGTGTCCCATTAAATCATGTCTTTCTATATGCTCTACGATTTTGATCTTGAGAATAGTTTCCACTATTTTTCCCGGCACTGAAGTCAGGCTCACTGGTCTATAGTTACCCGGATCGCCCCTGGAGCCTTTTTTAAATATTGGGGTTACATTGGCCACCCTCTAGTCTTCAGGTACAATGGATGATTTTAATGATAGGTTACAAATTTTAACTAATAGATCAGAAATTTCATTTTTAGTTCCTTCAGAGCCCTAGGATGCATACCATCCGGTCCAGGTGATTTGCTACTCTTTAGTTTGTCAATCTGGCCTACTACACCTTCCAGGTTCACAGTGATTTCGTTCAGTTCGTCTGACTCATCACCCCTGAAAACCATCTCCGGAACTGGTATCTCCCCAACATCCTCATTAGTAAACATGGAGGCAAAGAATTCATTTAGTCTTTCTGCAATGGCCTTATCTTCCCTAAGAGCCCCTCGGTCATCTAATGGTCCAACCGACTCCCTCACAGGTTTCTTGCTTCGGATATATATATATTTTTTTGTTGTATCTTTTTTATTGGGGTTTTATAACATTACAACTGTACATGAACTATAATTAAATAACGTTCAACACATGGTGGATTACATACTAGTTTTAAGTCCCATTGCTCCCAAGAGAACTGAGAACATTCTATGAAACACTTAAGGAAAACCTTGACATTAACCTTGACATTAACCTTTACATTAGCATTACAATACAAGGTTAGTAACGTCAAGTAACCCCGTTTCCCTTCCCTATCTCCCCTTTCCCTCCATACCCATACCCTCAGTACTTAATCTACCTTAGGTTTTGCTACAATTGCTACCCAGAGTTACAACTAGCACATAGGTTTGTAAAGTAATGTGATAATAATACTTGAAAATGCAGGTGATTGGATGTGATTGGAAATCGGTAGTTCATTAGTGGGATATTATTTTTAATAGTGGTTATATTGTGATTAATCGATCCACATTGTTAATATCCAGTCATTATTTCCAGTATGGATGCAGAGCGACTATACAGCCCCATGTTAAGAAACCGCAGAAAAATGTTAGAAAGAGTGACAGGTTCAGGGAAGATCGCTCCATGGTTATCTTACTTATGACTGATTAATTATGGGATTAACTACTGGATTACGAGTGGCAATGAGATTGATAAAGTCTCGAAGCCTGGCATCTCTAGAACTACATAGTTCTTATCCTAGTTGGAAGCAAGAAACTAATAACCTCAGGACTTTTAAGCATCTGCCTAAGCAGTGATAAGAAGGCAAAAAACTGGTTATAAGTACACCCAGTCCAAACGTATCAGACAGGGTATGTGGGTCTCACTTTGCTATATAGAGCTCTCAGCTTTATAAACAGTCGGTCACCATTACAGTGAAGGGAGGTTTTGCACGGAGTCAGGAGGTAAAGATTGCAGAAAAGGAGTCCAGATAGCTTTTGTTTCTTCTTTACGGTTAGTAGAATTTTGTGCAACCGACAAATATTCCATTGTTAATAATTTAAGCATTTTCCTTTCCCAGAGTGAGTACAGCGGAGGATGAGGCCCTATCCAACAAGCTAATATGGATTGTTTAGACATCAGGCTAGCTCTATCTAAAAGTAACTTGGAGCTTCAGGGCCAAGTGATTGTGGACATCACTGGTTTCCCAAATAGCCAGAAGTGTACGTCGACAGGGATTACTAATTGTAAGATATTAGAGTGTTTTGTAGACACAGACTGCCAAAAGCTTTGTATAAGGGGGCATTCCCAAAAACTGTGTAAGTAGTCATTGATAAAGGTTGAACATTTTTCACATAAGAGAGAGGGGCAAAGTTTCCATTTATACGCTAAGGCCTGTGTGACATATAACTACCAAAAGAATTTATATTGAAGTTCCCAAAGCAAAGAATTCTCAGAAGTTCTAGAGATACCTGCAAACACTTCTTTTAAATCCAATGTCGAGAGAGTGATACTGGACCATTTAGACCACCGAGCTATGATATGCTGAAGGAAATGAGGATCTTGGCGTTCAAATAATCTATGAGTAAAAGTCGCACAAGAGGGTTTTTGGGGAGGTATAAAGTAAAAAAAGAAGACAAGGCTCCCATAGCACTTAAGCTTGGATTCTTCAAGTGGGTCCAATTAGAATAATGAATCTTCCCAGTGGGTCTTTAATTTCTTTTACGAAGGTAAACGAAAGAGATTTCTGCACTAAGATGGCGACTCCTGCCTTTTTTTCTGTGCGCATCAGAATAAAAACAAGACCTCACCCATTCTCGTTTCAGTTTTTTATGTTCTACCTCGGAGAGATATGTTTCCTGAAGACAAACAATTTGTATCTTATGTCTACTCATAAATTGTAAAATTATTTCCCTTTTTATATGTGACCCCAGGCCATTGACATTTAAGGATGCCATCCTCAGGGGATCACCTATGATCTAATAACAATCCAGATGGACCAGACCACAAATTCAAACAGTGCACTCCCCAAGTTCCCCTGCCTGAACTCAGGGAGAAATTTGAGATAAACTTTAAAGAGAAGCATAATATCTCTGGACTTTGTGCCCTGCCATTGAATAGTGCCTTCTTGCATGAATTTCCAGTGTGCATCAGGGTAATAGCAAAGCCAAGTACTATGTTTCCTATCCCTCCCTTACCCTTTCCCCTTCCCCATACTTCGGATATATTTAAAAAAGTTTTTATTATGAGTTTTTGCCTCTATGGCCAACTTCATTTCAAATTCTCTCTTCGCCTGTCTTATCAATGTTTTACACTTAACTTGACAATGCTTACGTTTTATCCTATTTTCTTCAGATGGATCCTTCTTCCAATTTTTGAAGGATTTTTTTTTGGCTAAAATAGCCTCTTTCACCTCACCTTTTAACTATGACGGTAATTATTTTGCCTTCCCTCCACCTTTCTTAATGTGTGGAATACATATGGACTGCGCCTCTAGGATTGTATTTTTAAACAATGTCTATGCCTGTTGAACACTTTTAACCTTTGCAGCTGCACCTTTCAATTATTTTCTATTTTCCTCATTTTATTACATTTACCCAGTCAATATTGGGGTAATTGAAATCGCTCATTATTATTGCACTGCCAAATTGGTTAGCTTCCCTGATTTCTCTTAGCATTTCATCATCTGTCTGACCATTTTGTCCAGGTGGACGGTAGAATACTCCTATTACTATACTCTTACCCAACAGACATGGTTGGATTCTATACCCTCCCGGACCCTCCCGGATATAAAGTGCCACACCTCCACAAGTTGATCCTCCCTATCATTGCGATATAATTTGTACCCTGATATAGCACTGACCCATTGGTTATCCTCCTTCCACCAGGTCTCTGTGATGCCAATTATGTCAATCTCATCATTTACTGCTATACACTCTAACTCTCCCATCGTACTTCTTAGACTTCTGGCATTGGAATACAGGCATTTCAAAGTGTGTTTTTTGTATTAAGACCCTGCTTTTCAGTTGTTAGGGATAATTCGGAAATCATTAGCTTTGGTGATTTTTTACATATAGGCACATGGACTATGTTTGCTTTTAATGGAACCTCTCTGTTGGGATGCCCTAACTCTCCTGTTTCATTAATATCCTTCAAGGATACATTTCTCCGAACCATGCACAGCCTACTTACTTTCTGCACTGCTCTCCTGCCCTCTCCGGGGCTGCTTGCAGCTCGGGCCAGCTTTCACGGCCGCATTCCCCGGGTCTCCTCATGGCGGCCTGGACACCGCTGCCATCTTCCTCGACTTTGGGCTTTCCTAGGCACACGCACGTACCACCGGGCCCTCCTTTCAAGCCTCCTCGGCGGGAACCTTGGGGGCGTCTCTGGTTGATGACATCACCAACCGGTGTATTTAAACTCCACCTTCCCCCTCAGCTAGCCGACTTGGCAACAAGTTCCATACGTCTTCGACTACTTCTTCCTGTTCCTGAGACTACGCCTCGTGCTTTGGAAGTGAACCCTGTCTGGTACCCGCTCCTTGGGGGCCAGTGCACGCACCGGGGACTCGCTCCCCTTGCCTACCCCGCATCTCGGGCTGGCTCCTCATCTCCTGGGTTCTATCCTGCAAAGCCTCCCGTTCCTCGGGACTACCTCTTGGACACCTCAACTATTTGTGAATTCTACTAAGGGACTTCCCCGCTCCTTGGGGTTATGCCCAAATCATGAACAGGACTGGCTGCACCTCCCACTCCTAAGGACCATGCATTCATATTACAGTGATTGCCAGAGCTTCCCTGCTCCTCGGGGTAGCTCTCTCCGGCTTCCCTGGACTTGTGCGCTTTCCCACTCCTCGGGGTTGCGCCTACGAATGACATTGAGACTGCCTACACTTCCCCGCTCCTTGGTGGTGCTTTGTCATCACTAGAGGCTCAGCTCGGGCTTCCCTGTCCTGTGGGCTGACCTATGATGTTACATTATCATCCTACGCTGTGCAGCTCCTCCCTTTGGGGTTGCCCTCCAGAGTACCTCCTGATTGGTCAAACCTCATGCCCCCCGCTCTGTGGTCTGTCTGGCATCTCTTTCTTCGGGGTCCCTGCCCTGGCATTGTCTCCACTCTGCTCTCACGGGGGTCCTCTCCTGGTGCAATGGGATTTCTCTATTGTCTTACCCAGAGCTCTCCGCTGTCTCTGACCTCGCCTTCCGACAGTGGAGACCTGTGGGGGTCCTTCCCACAGGTAGTGTCAACTTGCATCTTGGGCCAAGGGCCCACATACCCACAAATGATAACACCCACTTACATTTCCACTCACTCAGACTGATGTAATAAGACCTGTGCTAAAATCTGCACTGATTTTTCTGCACAGATATTTTTGGCACATGCGGCAAAAAACAGCAGCAGTGCAGGAGGTAATACCAATTGCATATGCTTATTAGATAAGCGCATAAAATCCACGCATACCAAATGCACCATAATGCGCGCAGAAACACATGCTCATGGCCCTATATAGTGAATTTTGCAGACATCCGCACAGAAAACTGTGCAGACACTTATCGGTGTGTGAAAACCCGCAATTTGATTCTCAGGGCAAAAGCCTGTATTTTTCTAAAAAATGAATAAATTAGTAGGGATGTGAATCAGTACCAGACTCGTTTCCAGTATTGGGTTCGTAAAATCACTGCGGGAAATCTTTATTCCCGCGGTTCTGAGCATTTTTTTTCGGCTGTCCCGAGCCGAAAAAAAACCCAACCCACCCATACCCTTTAAATGTAATTATTTAGAATTCCCCACCCTCCCAACCCCCCAAAACTTTTCTAAAGTACCTGGTGGTCCAGCGGTGATCCCAGGAGCGATGGCCCACTCTCGGGCCATCGGCCTCCACTAATCAAAATGGTGCCAATGGCCCTTTGCCCTTACCATGTGACAGGGGCTCTCAGTGCCATTGGCCGGCCCCTGTCACATGGTAGGAGCAATGGATGGCCTGCGCCGGCAAATGGCAATGAGAGCCCCTGTCACATGATAAGGGCAAAGGGCCATCGGGGCCATTTTGTTTTCTGGCAGCCGAAGGCCCGAGAAAGGGAGATCGCTCCCGGGACCCCCGCTGGACCACCAGGTATCTTAGAAAAGTTTTGGGGGGGTCAGAAGGGTGGGAGATTCTAAATAATTACATTTAAAGGGTTGGGGGTGGGTTTTGGGGTTGTTTTTGTGTGCCCTTTCTTCCCCCCCAAAAATAAGAGAACCCCACGAAAATTTCATGGGGTTTTCCTATCGTTTCGGGGACCCCCCGATATTTGACGAGTTTGAAAATATCGTACGATATTTTCAATCGTCAGAAAAACGATTCACATCCCTATAAATTAGTGGTCCATAAGTTGATGTGAAGATGCATAGAGCAATATCTAATCCCTTTATGATGGGACTCCGATTGCCAGCGACAATGTGAAATGCAGATCAGCGATTCTGCCTCATTGAGAAGCTGCCTTCTCTCTACCAGTTCTGTCCACCGCTTGGCTGACCTGCAAAAGCATAAAAAAAAATGGTTTCCACACCGGCGCTTTCACTTAATTCCTCCCCTGACTCAGGTGCTAAAAACCTGCATTAAAAATCCCACACTAATCTGATCTTCCTGCTAGTGCAGCTCCCTGCATTGCCCATGAAGAGATAATCATCTCCTTTGCATGCCATTAGCATGTACTCACATAGGAGTGTTTGTACACATTTTTTTCCCACACACAAAACCCTTATTACATACCATATAGGGCTTTGCACAGGAAACTAGGCATACAAACATGTGTATAGGACATACAAATCCCTGGCAGCTTCAGCACATTTTATTACATTGGCCCCACTGTGTGGAGAACTGTCATACACACTCATAGATACATTTGCAGTGTATGTCTGCTGTGCTGTGAGCAGCAATGCTGACTGACTCCACACAGAAAAAATTGTTTGCTCCGATTTCATAGCTGCCATCCTCTGAGATTGAAGCAGAACCAAAAAGACTGGCAGCTTGATAAGACACCTTCTCATTAGTCAATTGTGTTCATGTATCTGGTGTCTAGACAGGCAGAGACAAAAAATAATCACTAGTAATGCTGCAGTCTCCACATTGTCTCTTATCCTAACCCTCCCCTAGTGAAGAGAACAATCAAAATCACTAGTAGTGCACTGCCTCTGACTTTTGACACTGAGTGGGACCACTACATGAGAGAGAAGTTTAGAAGCAGCCCGTTACCAGTGCCAAATCCAAAAGTTTCTAAGCTTTTTTTTTTAATTCTGTGAGAATTTCTACAAATATGTCTCTTTCTGCTAACAGCTAGAGAGGAAATACAGACTGCTTCTTTCACGTGCTCAGACTTTATAATGGGAGTAGCTCAGCATCACTTGATCCAGATAGCAGCTATAGACTATTTAAAAAGATGCCACACTGTGATTTGTCCTCCAGCTGGTCTCTTTGCCAGCTTGCCCTACCTCACCTCTGACAAGCCTGTGAGGTTACATAAGAAAGATTTGACTGCTACAGTTACCAATTGTTTTTTGGGTTTTTTTTTTCCTCAGTGGTATACAGCCATAGACTTCAATGGGCCATAAACTTGAATGGGAAACCTACACAAATTAAGCAAATATTTTTTGTTTAATTTGTGGGACCCTTCCATTCATTTAAGGGGTCCATAACTGAAACAAATATGGGCACATTCATTATGTTTTACCAATTTGTTTGAACCAAATGCACAACCCTACAGGCAAGAATTGGCTGTTAGAAACAATGGGGCAGATTTTAAAAGCCCTATGCATGTAAATCCAACTGGATTTATGCGCACAGGGGGGTTACGTGCGCCGAGCCTATTTAGCATAGGCTTGGCGACGCGCGCAAGCCTCAGGACACGCCTATGTCCTGAGGCTTGAAATAAGGGGCGGGGTGTGGACGGTCTGGAGTGGGGTGGGGGCATGGCCAGAGGCCTCCTTAGGGCCTCTAGGCTGGGGGATCGCGCGGCCTTGCGCAAGCAGAGCACATTTTAGAATGGGGCCAGCCACGCGCGTAATCTACGATAAGTACACAAGTGCCAGGCCTGCTAAAAGGGGCAGGCCGGGGGTTGGGTGACAGCCAGCCAGCACGCAGAGATTACTTCTGCTCCAGAGGAGCAGAAAGTACACAAATTTAAAAAATGGGGATGTTAGGGTAGTTTAGGGGTCAGGGAGGAGAAGGGAAGAGGGAGGAAGGATAGGATTAGGGGTATGAAGTTCCCTCCCAGTCCGCTCCTTTATTGGAGCAGACTGGGAGGGACCTGGAGAAGCCCTACTGGCGTCGCTGCGCATATTATTCTAAAATTCCCCCCAGCATGCGTAGTAGGCCACCCACCAACACATGCACTCGTGGACATGAAAATCCGGCACGCATGTGTATGTGAGAAACGTATTTTATAACATGCGCACGTTGGTGCTCGCATGTTATAAAATCGATTCGTCCATGTGCATGCACCGGGAACCACACGTGCCTTTTAAAAAAAAACAAAACCCATAGAGAACAGACAGGGAAGGTGATATAGATTTTTTGGATCAGATAAGGCATGATTATATGTTTGTGTAAATTCCAAACAGAGTGAATGCATTTTAAAATGGCGATACATTACGCTTAAAAGTCACAAGAGTTTTGGAAGGAGAGAGAGAGAAAGATATTTTTTCAAATATACAGTCTTCCTATGGCAAAAGTCTAGATTTCAGCCTTACTTTTAAGGACGTTTCTGAAGAGGCAGGTGGAAAAGTTTAAAAGTTCAGATGGGACTGAATAATTGTAGACACTCAGTTCAGATATAATAAGACAAGAGTAAAAGTTAAAGCAAAGGAAATGTATTCTGAAAAATCAGGGAAGTATAAAAATCAGAAAAGCTCCTTAGAAATAAAAGGATCTGAATTGTATTCTGGAGGCCTCTGATGTTTTTGAAAAAATGCATGCCCAAATGCAATTTTATAATTTTGATAAGGCTGGCTTAGGGAAAAAAGGTAGAGTTGGGGAGGAGGACAATATTATTTACCTGTCTGCACCTTATGTGGGCCAAATATTTTTAAGTGGTACTTTCTTACCAAGGTTATTTACCCTTTTCAGAGTGAAATAAATAACTAGGATGAATCAAGTCATTGCTTTGTAGTGCAGGTTGTCAGCAAAAAGACTTTTTTTTTTTCCTTGGGATTGATGAGTTACTTAAAATACTTATAGAGATACTTAAAATAACTCCACCAATGTAAATAGCATGCTCAATGCATTTCAAAATTCCACAGGGTATATACAATGAGACTTTGCATCACCAGCAATATGTTTTAGGTAGGGCCCTTCTTTTTAAATTTTTATTTTATTTCGTAGGGAATTTCAGTGTTTGAACTAAAAAGAAATCAGTGGAAAAATGACTTTTCCATTGATTTTTCTTGTGTTATATCAATATAATTTTTCCACAGATGTTTTTTGTACAACAATTAAATTCCCAGGTAAAATAAAATATAAACTGAAAATGAAGGTGCCTAGTTGTAGGTTATACAGATCCAGCCTAAATAATCTCATCTCTACAGTGCTGTTACATATTTACTAGTGTCAGCAATTTGGCTTCTCTTCTTTCCCCTTGGATAGCACTGAATTCCAGTTAAATGTTAGAAACAGCTGCCATTTTTGGAAACTCAAGTCTAATAATTTTCATTTGGCAAATGGAACAAATATCTACCTTTACAAAACAGTTCCAAAATACTTAATGTGCCAAGATCCAGTCTTGTATCATAACAAGCTGCAGCATTATGATTATGTTGTCAGTCTATGGAGATAAACAGGTTGCCATTCATTTCCAATACATTCGATTTTTTTTCTTAATTTGATTAAAAAGAAACAGCAAATGAATCCAAGGAAGACAGGTTTTTATTCATCCAATGTGAAGCCAGGAAACAGGGCATGGTGAAGCTCGTAAATGAAAAATATCACTATTCAAAGCTGAAGTAGAGGCTCTGTAGGAGGATAAATAAAGGTAAATTAGACATAGACATAGTGAGGATACCTTTCAAAGCCATTTCTGCGGGTAATAAGAGTGCTCTCCCGGCGCGCGCACAGGGCATTCTCCTATACAGTAAATTAATTTATTTAAATTAGGGCCGGCGGTAAAAAGAGGTGCTAGGGAGACTAGCTTGTCCCTAGCGCCTCTTTTCGGACAGGAGCGGCGGCTGTCAGCGGGTTTGACAGCCGACGCTCAATTTTGCCAGCGTCGGTTCTCGAGCCCGCTGACAGACACAAGTTCGGAAACCGGACGCCGGCAAAATTGAGCGTCCGGTTTTCAACCCGCGAGCCGCAGGCCCATTTCAATTTTTTTTTTTAACTTCTTTTAACTTTCGGGACCTCCGACTTAATATCGCCATGATATTAAGTTGGCGGGTGCAAAGAAAAGCAGTTTTTACTGCTTTTCTGTGCACTTTCCCAGTGCCGGCAGAAATTAGCGCCTACCTTTGGGTAGGCGCTAATTTCTGAAATTAAAATGTGCAGCTTGGCTGCACATTTTGCTTTCTGAATCGCGCGGGAATACCTAATAGGGCCATCAACATGCATTTGCATGTTGCGGGTGCTATTAGGTTCAGGGGGGGTGGACGCGCGTTTTCGACGCGCTATTACCCCTTACTGAATAAGGGGTAAAGCTAGCGCGTCCAAAACGCGTATCCAATCTCGGGTTAACAGTGCGCTCTGCCGGCGCGCACTGTACTGTATCGGCCTGCTACTAAGCAGGTATAAGTGTGCATGGAGGGTGTGTATGCACATACTTTTACCTGCAGTGAGCACAGCCATTCCTGAGAATGGGGTTTGGGAGAAATTTGCACTTATATGCATACTTTTGTATTTTCAAAAGTATGCATGTATTTTTATATATAAAAATCCCTATTTATACCCATCAGCAGGTGTAGACATGTGTGGGTAGTTTTGATGGGATTATCTTTAAAAGGGAAAGTACATGCTTACTTCCCCCTGAAAACTGGTGTAAAATTGATTCACAGACTTTATATTAATCTGGTCAGTTACAAAATTACCTCCATAGGGGGCAATAATTATGTAAACTATTCACATTGGTAGAAATGCTGTGAGCTGTTTTTATCCACTGTGTTTGCATCAGTAATGAAAACAAAACTATGCACTTAGCTTTGCTTTGATTATTTCTGCAGCAGATAGTACCTGCAGGCATATGTGCTTGCTTTTTCTCTAGATACCTTTTTAGGGAAATATAATGGACATTGTTCTGAAAATCCAAAACCTCACATGTTGTTGCCTTCTCTCACCTATCTCCATTCCCAGGAATGCCTCTGCTGTATGCAGGGAAAAATGATGTACATTGTGGAACAGCTAGATGAGAAAATAAAGGTATTATTTTACCGCAGATATCTGGGTGATTGGTTTCCAGGATAGGCTATAAGCAGTAATCTGTCAAAATGCCATAGCCCTATGAAAGCCAGTTCTGAATGAACTGGAAGCCCAAAGAGAGTAGAAGGGAAAATGAAAGTAGAGCAATGTAAACAAGTAGGAAAAGCATGCATTTAGGAATACTTTCCAGCATACATTTGTAGAAAAGCATGCTGGCACTTACTGTTCTTGGAATGTTGGTGAACTCTCCATTCCAGAACCCCTCCCTCCCCCATATCGCACAGCTCACTATTTCACTATAGGACAAGAGAGTGGGGGATGGAGGAAGTGTACAAATCCCTCTATGTTCCCTAACCCCAGCTACTGTTGAATGTGGGAAGTGGTTACTCTGCAATTCCTCTCATTCCCTCACAGATCTTACTATCACATAAGAACATAAGATATGTCATACTGGGTCAGACCAAGGGTCTATCAAGCCCAGTATCCTGTTTCCAACAGTCGCCAATCCAGGCCAAAAGTCCCTGGCAAGTACCCAAACATTAAATAAATCTCAAGCTACTATTGCTTATTAATTAACTAGCCGTTAAGCCCGTAACAACGGGCTCGGTCCGTTTCCTTCCCACTCCCTCCCCCTCATTCTCCCTCCTCCTTCACTCTCACCTTCCCCTTCCCTCCCACCCACCCCACCCCCTCATTCTCCCTCCTCCTTCCCCCCCCTCCTCTCCCCCCTCCTCCTCTCCCCCTCTCACCTTCCCTCCCTCCCTCTCACCCCACCCCCTCTCCCTCCCTCACCTCTCCCCCCACCTCCCCCTCTCTCCCCCCTCTCTCCCCCCTCTCTCTCCCCCCCTCTCTCCCCTATCTCTCTCCCCCCTCTCTCCTCCCCCTCACCTCCCCCTCCCTCCCCCCCCCTCTCTCCCCCCCCTCTCCCCCCTCCCCTCCCCCTCCCTCACCTCCCCCTCTCTCCCCCCCCTCACCTCCCTCCCCCCCCTCACCTCCCTCTCTCTCCTCCCTCCCCCTCTCTCTCTCTCATCTTCCCCTCCCTCTCCTCAGTCACTCCCCTTTAACATCATCCACAACCGGCAGATCTCGGGGGGGTGTCCCTCCCGCACGGCGCCGCCACTTCTCCTCCCGCTCCTGCTGGCAGATCTCGGGGGGGGGGGGGGTGTCACGCGCGCGCGGCGCTGCTGCTTTTCCTCCCGCTCCTGCCGGCAGATCTCGAGGGGGGGGGGGGGGTATCGCGCACGCGCGCGGCACCGCCGCTTCTCCTCCCGCTCCCGCTCCTGCTTCGCCGTTGCCGCTCCTTCGGCCCCACCGCCATTTTTTTTTTCGGGCGCGCACAACTCTGACCGACGTGCTCACCTGCACATGCGCGGTAGAGCTGCTCTCTACTGCGCATTTGCGGGCCGTCGGTCAGAGCCCATTTATAAGGTTGATAGCAGTTGATGGACTTTTCCTCTAGGAACTTATCCAAACTTTTTTAAACCCAGTTACACTAACTGCTGTAACCACATCCTCTAGAAATGAATTCCAGAGCTTAACTATGCACTTAGGGCCAGATTTTAAAAAGGTTATGCGCGTAAATCCGGGATGTGTGTAAGTTCCGGGGCTTTACTAAAGGGCAGGAAGGGGTGGGACATGGGTGGAGCAGGATGGTCTGGGGGCGGGGCAGGGTTGGGGGTCAGAGGCTCCAGGCACAGCGGTCATTTGCCCCAGGGCTGAAGTAAGTTTTGCAATAAAAAAAAGAACTCATCAAAGGTAGGGGGGGAAGGGCAGGGGAGGTAGGGAAGGGAAGGTGGGGGGGGGGGGGGGGGTAGGGAAGTTCCCTCTGAGGCCGCTCTGATTTCCTGGCATCATGCTGAGGACCAGGCAACAGGACCGGGCCTCTGGGCTGGGCCCTGGCATCAGGCCTGGGCCTGGACTTTGGCCCAGGCTGAGGTGCAGGCATTGGGACTTAACCTGTGGGTCAGGCCCCAGTGTCAGATCTGGTCACAGGTTGAGGCCCAAGCCTTGGGATCTGGTCTCCGGACAAAGCCCTGGCATCAGGTCTGGGCACAGGCCTTGGCCTAGACTTAGGACTAGGCTTTAAGGCTCAGCCTCAGTGCCTGGATCCTGCATCGGGCCTAGGCTTGTTTGCAGTGTTGGATCCTCCATGGAAATGGTAAGTGGGGATTGGGAAATTTCCCGACCCCAGCTAAATCTTTCTAGCCTGGGCCTTTTCTCGGGTCTCAGCCTAGGCCTAATATTGTGCTCAGGCATAGGCTGTGGTCCCTGCATCGGGCTGCAGCCTATGCCTAGTTGAAGCCCCAGCCTTGGACCTTGGCTAAGGCTGAGGCCCTGGTGTCGCACTCGTGAGAAGGCCGTGGCTCCTTCTTTGGGTCTCAGCCTATTCCCTAAGCAAGGCTCTGGCCTTGGGCTAGGCTTAGGCCTATGTCCGAAAGATGACTTTATTCATTTTTGTTTTTAGATTTTCAAAGTGAAATGAAATTCCGACAAAGTTTCGTCGGAAGTTAAATCACTTCATTTTGAAAATGATCTGAAATGTAATAGGAAATTTCATTGTCATTTTCTATTTAATTTCTCTCACATACACATCTCTACTGCTTTGTGTGTTGAGTAGTTAAAAGCTGGATATGACCTAGGGCACCTATAGCTTCCTGAAAATCACCAAAAAGTCCCTTAGGTTTTGCTATCCAAATGAATATTTAGATTCCCAGCAATCATGACTTTCCCAGACAGTAATAACAAAATGTTAGATGACTCAGTCAACTCCTTGTGGTGTTCTTGCCACTATCATGGTTCCTCAGTGTGTTGGTGCTAGTCTTTCTGCTTGCTATGTTCCCCCTTCATTGTGCTGTAGGATGTTGATGCCACTTGTCTTGCCGCTTTGCCTGTCGTGCTGCTTTCGAGGGTTCATGCATCTGTTATCGGTGCTCTCTTTTGAAGCTGTGGTGTGTTTTTGACACTCTCGCTGCTGCTTTGCACCTCTGTTAAAGCACTCTTGCCACTCCTGGTACCCCTTTGCCCCTTTAAAGTACCTTAGGCTATTTATGCCACTTTGGTGTCACTTTGCCACAGTTTAAGTACCTTGGAGCTCTTTTCTCGTTCTGATGATTGCTCCCCAGAAGTTTCATCAGAATTGATAAGAAAACTCCAATTCTGCAGCCAAAAATAGGCTACAAATACTTCCCCCATAGACTTTAATGGGAAATCGGAAAACGAATAAAACTAATCAATGAATTGGTTTTCCCCCCTATGAAATGAATGCAACATATTTTGGTCCCGGCGAAACGAAAACCGAATAGAAACAATTTTTTTTTCCTTCTGCACATCTCTAAAAATGACATGTGTTTTTTATTCCTTTTGAGTATAAGAGTCTAAGGGAATTATTTACTAAGCTGCATTATCACATTACTGTGTAGTAAATAGTATTTACGGTGCAGTCAAAGCATTAATGCACAAATTTAATGGATAATTTTAAAAGGAGTTACACACCAAAATATAACATACTATTGTGTAGGGGTGTGCATTCGTTTGCAACGTATTGGCAACCTGCAACGTATAGGGCCATATTTGTTGTATTTGTGGGGAAGCGATATGTATCGCAATTCCCACGAACACAACAAATCTTCACCAAATTATTTGGCTGTCTAAAGGAGCAAATTTAAACAAAACCCCCACCCTCCTGACCCCCCCAAGACTTGCCAAAACTCCCTGGTGGTCCAGCGTGGGTCCGGGAGCCATCTACTGCACTCACGCCGTCGGCTGCCGGTATTCAAAATGGCACCGATAGCCCCTGTGACATAGTAAGGGCAAAGGCTATCGGCACAATTTTGATTACCGGCAGCCGACTGCCCGAGTGCAGGAGATCGCTCCCGGACCCCCACTGGTCCACCAGGGACTTTTGGCAAGTCTTGGGGGACCTTCCTGACCCCCACAAGACTTTCCAAAAGTCCCTAGTGGTCCAGCGGGGGTCCAGGAGCGATCTCCTGCACTAGGGCTGTTGGCTGCCGGTATTCAAAATGGCACCGGTAGCCCCTGTGACATAGTAAGGGCAAAGGCTATCGGCGCCATTTTGAATACCGGCAACAGACGGCGTGAGTGCAGTAGATGGTTCCCGGACCCCCGCTGGACCAGCAGGGAGTTTTGGTAAATCTTGGGGGTTCAGGAGGGTGGGGGGTTGTAATTAAATTTTAGCTGGGAAACGAATAAGAATGGAACGCATGAACGGATCGGGGCCCCCCCCTTACCGAATGCAACATATCTGCCCCCCTATGAATACGAATACCGAATGTAATGTATGCGGTCCCTCTGCACATCCCTACTATTGTGGAATTTTGAAAAATCCATTTACGCATGTGAACATCCTATGGACAATTCAATAGCATATAGTAGCAATTTTTGAAAGCTCACATACACATGTAAAGCGCATTTTCCTATGTAAAACCCAATCTTAAGTGTGTAACTGCTATTTAAAATTGCCTTCAATGTGCACAATTTTAAATTCTGCATGGTATCTATAGCATAGCAAATCCAGGGCAGTGCGAGTTTGTTAACAAGCTGCTTTGCAGGCAAATTAATTCAAAGGAGTTCATTGCCATGTAAATCAAATATTGCGGCTTGCATTAAAGTTGGTAAGGGAAAGTTAATTATTCCTCAAAAGGTGTACTTAACCACCTCCCCCCTCCCCCTAGAGCATCAAAATGCTAATATGTATTCTGATGCACCCAAGGTCTTCTTTTAAACAAGCTGTCAAACCCCCAAACCCCTCATCCCCAGGTGCATAAATTTCTTGGGGTCTAGTGGGACCCCGTCTTCCAACCCTCCTTCCAAACATTCAAGCAGTGAAAATGGACAAAGTCCAAGAATTTCCCCCCCTGGCTTTGCCCCAGGCAGGAAGGCTTATCCCCTTCCCCCTCAAAAAAAAGTCCTTATCCTCTCCACATTCTCTCTCCTGCCTTTTGGACTCTCCAAAATGTGCGGGATATCCCTGACGGTCTAGCGGCAACAGGAGCACCTGCATGGGCTCCTACCTCGCTGGCGCCATTTTGAAAATGGATTGGGGGGGGGGGGGGGGTTTCAGAAGGACAAGGATCTGACAATTTTTGTTAAACAAAATGAAGCAAAGCACATATAATGTTATTTGTTTTTCATTTAGTTTATTTTAAAAATGAAATGAAATGGAATTTCCTGTTTAATTTCAGTGAACGCACATCCCTAGGATTTAGACTGCATTGGAACTAGACTCTACTGGAGCTATGGTGAGATGAGCTTTCATTTGCAACTAGTTGTTTTTTTCACCCTTTCTTTTAAGCTGCCTTCCATCTAGCTCAGTTAATGTAGCACCAATCCTCAACTAAAAGCCAGCTTCCTCCTGAGCTAGTTATTAGTATACTAGCAACAGTAACGGGGAATAGACTTAGTTTTTGGGTACTTGCCAGGTTCTTATGGCCTGGATTGGCCACTGTTGGAAACAGGATGCTGGGCTTGGTGGACCCTTGGTCTGACCCCGTATGGCATGTTCTTATCTGGTGAATAGGTACCGTTAATTGTATGATGACTTAGACTCTCTTTCCCCAGGAACTGTAAATGTTACTTCCACAGCACCTCCATTCTCAAATAACCCAAGAAGCAGAAGCTAGACTCAGGAATCAAACCCAGACCTCCCACATGGCAGTACACCACCTTGCCACTCAGAGAACTGTATTAATACATCTTAAAGTAATAATTCATACTGTGCAGAATTCTGTTTCTGACTACAGCAATTATTTCCATCAAAGCTGAACTGATATCCTCCAGTTTCCACAGCACATCCCATGCCTCTAGATATGAGAGACAGCATTTGATGGATAAAAGGATCTATTCTGTCTTTACATTTTGCAGAAATTTGGATGATGTTCAATTCCTGTGTAAGAAGGTTATCAGTTTCTGCTCACAATTATCTATTATACCTATGGCAAAATGTCAAAGCCCTCTCAGCTAAGGATTAAATCCAGGCTGACATACATTGAGCATTCACAAAAATAAATAAATAAATACCGGTTTTTCTAAAGGAAGCTAAGTTAATTTACACAGAGTCAAAAATATGCTGCACAGTGCACAATAATGTGAATGTTACTGAATTCATGGAGTTCTCTGTAGATATGACTTCTTTGTATTCTTAAACAATAGTGGTTTCTTTTGCTGGCATAGAAAGAAATTTGTAATGCAGTATTCCCCTGCTATGAACAACTGTCAGGGTGATTAATGACCTTTTGCTGTCTGAAGCTGAACCCTTCAGTACCATATATGACAACAGGAGATTCTTTTGTAGAAGTAATCATCCTTGCTCAGTCCTAAGGCCTTATGGGATCACGTTTGTGCTAATCTAATGATAAAAATATGCCCTACTTTGAATATCTTACAAACTATACTCAATTTAAAGTGGAACTGGATGGCTCAGTAGTTTTGAACATGGATATAAAGTGATTTATGCTAGCAGCAATTTATAACATTATTCAGATAGAGTGCCACCACACAATTGATGCTATTGACATTATAATTACTGCAGCAAATTGCTGGCAACTTAAAATAGTTGGTTCAAAACTGTCCTTTACCTTACAACTTCCACTGAAGCCTTTGTCCCATTTCCTTTGTGACTTGACCTGTATTGATGTCTCAGAAGCTACCCCCATATTTGACATGTACTAGATAGATACAAGGTATGAATTTTCTCTCTCATCCTTTTGAAAACAAGATTGTGCATGTTGGGGAAAGAAAGTGAAAGCTTGTGCTCATTCTGCCTATGCTGGAAAATGTGTCATTTGGACAGTGAAAATAGAGGACATGCCAGGGGGAGGAGAATGATGATGGCATGAAGAAGACATGGAACACTACTGTGCCATCCTTGGTTTTCTTGTTTTCTTAATTTCCTCTAGAATGCCTCCTAAGCATAAGAGGAAGATTGGATTTCCCCTCCTCTTATCTTCTTAGCCAGCAAGTTATCACCTCGTTCATGTCCCACCCTCCTGCTGAAGTCGGGGCTCAGATCTCCGTTGTGTTCTCCAGCAAAGGAGAACTTTCTCCTCACCCCCGTGATCTATGACCTCCGCCGTGTGAGAGAAGCGGCGACTCCTGCAGGCTTGTGGTGGCACACTAGAGTGACGTCATCAATGCATCGGCATAGAAGGGGGCTTCTGCTCAGCTTCCATCTTCACAGAGGGGAGTTATCCCAGGAAGAGTAACAGGAATGACTGTTCTATAGAGTTCCCTTTCCCCTTCAGGGGAGTGAAGCACTCCAGGATATGAATTCTATGTTTAAAACATCACAGATTACTGTGATGGTCCCCTCTCCACCTCTCTTGGGCCTAGATTTACAAAAGCACCGCGGCGTTGTGAATCCTGCGGTAACGGGGGGCGAAGTGGGGAGCGTTTCTGCGACAGCCGGCAGCGATCGCACCTCCGTGGTGCGATCGCTGCCGGCGTCGTGCCGAATAACTACACCATAAAAGGTGTAGTTATTCGGCGCGGAACTGGCAGCGATAAAGAAGCGTACCTTTCGATGTCTGCCCCGGTGCCGCCTCGACTCCTCCTCTTCCGGGGCTGAAGCCGCCCCGACTCTGCCCCGATCTTGGCATGCGATCTGCATAGAAAATGACCCCCTTGGTGAAGTAGATTAGAATCCATTAAGATGGTTCTGGCCCTGCAGATTAATTATATGTTAAGTATGGCACTAGAATTCTTTATTCAGAACTTTTATAGTTCCCTTGATAAGAGACTGTTGCTGTTTTTGTGGGCTGGTAAACCCCCCAGAATTGCATTACGGAAATTGAAATTGACTAAGGAATTTGGGGGGGGGGGGGGTAGGTTTTCCTAATTTTTACTCCTATCACAAGGCCATTTTGAACAGGAATTGGGTTTGCCATTCTCATTATAATTGCTCCCGGGCATGAAACTTCCACCTGTTCCACAGGGAATTCCCACGATTACTGCTCTATTAAAATACTGCGGGCCTTTGATTCATTGGTGAAAGGGAAGTGGAATTTAAGTCACTATGCTTCAATCTGGTACAATCCTGCCCTCTTAATTGGCAACTCAATGATAAATTGGCCCATGTGACAGAAGTGCAGTATCTGGGGTTAACCTTGTTTTCTACCTTAAGCCTAGATTCATCAAAATGCTATAAATAAAGCAGAACTACCACCTGGGATAAAAAAAAGAGCGTATTTAGGATAATTTTCTGTGTACAGATTCGCATAAGCAATTTACTCATGGCGCGCTGTGTTATTACGTCATATGTTGTGTCAGTGTACTGTGCATTGTGTCAGCGCATCACACATTTTATACAGTGCACGTTAATTTGTGTGTGGCATGTTATTTTTCTAGTTTATATATACTGACTTCCTGCAATTGCCTCTATGAGGATGTGTCAGGCGTTTGGAGAGAGGAGAGGAGAGAAGGTGAGTTGGTGGTATTTGGTAGTTGGTTGGAGGTATTTAACAAGTTCTGAGTGAGGTGTCCTGTTGCTTTTTTCTCATCTGTTTTTCTTTCCCTTTGTCTATTGTGTTAATCTGTGTGTGTACGCAAGTTTTTGTTAGTTGTTTGTTGGCGTGGTGAGGCGTGGTGTTGAGGCAGAGGAGTAGTAGTGAGGTGTAGTGGTGAACTGGAGCAGGAGTGGTGAGGAGGAGTGGTAAGGTGTTATGGTGAGGTGGAGGAGTGGTGAGGCATGGTGGTGAGGCCGAGGAGGTGTGGTGGTGAGGCGTGGTGCTGTTGAGGAGTGGAGAAATGTAAATAAGAGGCAGGGAGAGATGAGAGGAGATGTGTAGGGAGAAGAGGGAGGATAGATGAGGGAGGATGAGAGCAGTAGTGCTAGGGGAAGGAGTAGGAGTAGAGGAGGAGTAGGAGTAGGGACACGGACAAGAGTAGAAATAAGAAGGGGGGAAGGGATAGGAGGAGGCGGGAGGGTGGAAGGAATAGGCAGGTGAGTCCGGTGGGAGGAAGACAACAGGCTAGGAATAGATGAGAAGGCAGAGAGGAGGTGAGTTGGTAAGGCAGGTGCCGGTGGGGGGGGGGGGGGGGGGGGGAGAGGAGGAGAGGGGAGGGGACTCAGGAAAGTGAAGATATATCTCTGGAAGCAGAAGTGGCACCACTTTCAGGCAGCAGGGCGCGTTCATCTGAGGGCATTGAAGTCAGGCCAGAGGAAAATGAGATGATCATTACTGGCATCCTGGCGCATTATGCCATGCTCTTCATCAACTGTGCAGCCAAGACCTCAAGGGCATCCGAGGGCCATATCTGGTGAACCATTATCCAGGCTAACTCAAGGAACAGTGGAGTGAAATGCAGTGGGAAACTGGTGGCCCATAGGTACCGGGACATAAAGACCCAGTTGAAGAAAATAGTGGCTAACTGCAACTAGTACTTCTGGTAGACTGGCAGAGGAGCCCCTTGTTCAATTGTGCTTACTCACCCATGGAAGAGCGCCTCATAAGAACATAAGATATGCCATATTGGGTCTGACTAAGGATCATTCAAGCACAGCATCCTATGTCCATCACTGGCCAATCCAAGTCACAAGAACTGACAAATACCAAAACATTAAATAGTAGGGATGTGAATCGTTTTTTGACTATTTAAAAAATCGTCCGATATATTTTAAATCGTCAAAAATCGTTAGAGGCACGATACAATAGGAATTCCCCCGATTTATCGTCAAAAATGGTAAATCGGGGGAGGGGGAAGGGGGAGGGCGGGAAAACCGGCACACTAAAACAACCCTAAAACCCACCCGACCCTTTAAAATAAATCCCCCATCCTCCCGAATCCCCCCAAAATGTTTTAAATTACCTGGGGTCCAGTGGGAGGGTCCTGGTGTGATCTTCCACTCTCGGGCCACGGCTGCGTTAATAGAAATGGCGCCGGCGCCATTTTGGTTCCTGTCCCCCGACGTCACGAGCGCAGGAGATCGCTCCCAGACCCCCGCTGGACCCCCAGGGACTTTTGGCCAACTTGGGGGGGCCTCCTGACCCCCACAAGACTTGCCAAAAGTCCAGCGGGGGTCCGGGAGCGACCTTCTGCACTCGGGCCGTATTGCAAAATGGGGCCGGCCGTATGGCCGTATTGCAAAATGGCCAGCGCCATTTTGCAATACGGCAATACGACCCGAGTGCAGGAGGTCGCTCCCGGACCCCCGCTGGACTTTTGGCAAGTCTTGTGGGGGTCTGGAGGCCCCCCCAAGCTGGCCAAAAGTCCCTGGGGGTCCAGCGGGGGTCCGGGAGCGATCTCCTGTGCTCGTGACATCGGGAGACAGGAACCAAAATGGCGCCGGCGCTACCTTTGCCCTGTCATATGACAGGGCAAAGGTAGCGCCGGCGCCATTTCTATTAACGCAGCAGTGGCCCGAGAGTGGAATATCACACTGGGACCCCCCCACTGGACCCCAGGTAATTTAAAACATTTTGGGGGGGTTCGGGAGGGTGGGGGATTTATTTTAAAGGGTCGGGGTGGGTTTTAGGGTTGTTTTAGTGTGCCGGTTTTCCCGCCCTCCCCCGATTTACGATTTAAACGATTTTTAAAAAAACAAAACCACGACAATCAGATTCCCTCCCCCCCCCAGCCAAAATCGATCATTAAGACGATCGATCACACGATTCACATCTCTATTAAATAGATCCCAAGCTACTATTCCTTATTGATTAATAGCAGTTTATGGACTTCTCCTCTATGAACATATTCAAACCTTTTTTAAATGCAGTTACACTAACTGCTATAACCACATCATCTGACAATGAATTCTAGAGCTTAACTATGCATTGATTGAAAAATAATTTTCTCCAATTTGTTTTATATGAGCTACCTGCTAACTTCATGGAGTGCCACTAGTCCTTCTATTATCTGAGAGAGTAAATAGCCAATTTACATTAACCTGTTCAAGTCATTTCATGATTTTGTAGATGTCTATCATATCCCCCCTCAATCGTCTCTTCTCCAAGCTGAACTCCCTTTTAGCCTTTACTCATAGGGGAGCCGATTCATGTCCCTTATCATTTTGATTGCCCTTCTCTGCATGTTCTCCAGTACAAGTATATCTTTTTTGAGCGCAGAGACCAGAATTGAACATAATATTCAAGCTGTGGTCTCACAATGGAGCAAAAGAGAGGCATTATGACATCCACCATTTTATTTGCCTTCCTCATAATTCCTAACATTCTGCTTGCTTTTTTGACTGCCACAGTTCACTGAGCCGATGCTTTCAATGTATTATCCACTATGTCGCCTAGATCTCTTTCCTGGGTAGTAACTCCTAAGATGGAATTTATTTATTTATTTATTTTATTTTATTTATTTATTTAAAGATTTTATATACCGACAACCGTTTGCACATCGTATCGGTTTACAGATAACTTAGAACAATGAATATAAATTAGGCATGGCCTTTACAAAGAACAAAAAACAAAAGGAGTATAACAAGGAACCTGAGAACTTAGGTTAGTACATTCAACTGAGAGTAACATAAGTTAGGGGAGGAGGGTACAACTATGTGAACAGGGGGAGGCTATGTACAAAGGTGCAGAAGGTACATTCGTTAAAAATGCAGAGTTTTATCGGGGGAAAGCAGGAGAAAATGTAGGGCCTAAAGGGGGTACTGCTTAGGATTAAAGGAGTTGTCATTAGGAGTGGATTATCTACGAAAATTAGACATTTGGGGAGGTTGTAAGGTTTCTGGAGTGCTTTTTATCAGTAGGTCACAGAAGGAGTAGGGTTAGCGTGGGTGGATAAAGTGGGGTAGGCTCGAAGGAATCTAACATTGTGTAACTACAAAAAGGGTTATTTTTCCAAATATGCATCGCCTTGCATTTGTGCACATAAAATTTAATCTGCCATTTGGAAGCCCAATTTTCCAGTCTCACAAGGTCCTCCTGCAATTTATCTCAATCCTCTTGAGATTTAACTACTCTGCATAATTTGTGTCATCCGCAAATTTCATCACCCTACTCAAAAGATTTGTCTTTTTGCGGACGACACTAAGATCTGCAACAGAGTGGACACGCCGGAAGGAGTGGAGAGAATGAGAAGGGATTTAAGGAAACTGGAAGAGTGGTCGAAGATATGGCAGCTGAGATTCAATGCCAAGAAGTGCAAAGTCATGCATATGGGGAGTGGAAATCCGAATGAATTGTATTTGATGGGGGGGGGGGGGGGGGGGAAAGGCTGATGTGCACGGAGCAGGAGAGAGACCTTGGGGTTATAGTGTCTAATGATATGAAGTCTGCGAAACAATGCGACAAGGCGATAGCAAAAGCCAGAAGAATGCTGGGCTGCATAGAGAGAGGAATATCGAGTAAGAAAAGGGAAGTGATTATCCTCTTGTACAGGTCCTTGGTGAGGCCTCACCTGGAGTACTGTGTTCAGTTCTGGAGACCGTATCTACAAAGAGACAGAGACAAGATTGAAGCGGTACAGAGAAGGGCGACCAGAAAGGTGGAGGGTCTTCATCAGATGTCATATGAGGAGAGATTGAAGAATCTAAATATGTACACCCTGGAGGAAAGGAGGAGCAGGGGTGATATGATTCAGACTTTCAGATACTTGAAAAACTTTAACGATCCAAAGACAACGACAAACCTTTTCCGTCAGCAAAAAATCAGCAGAACCAGAGGTCACGAGCTGAGGCTCCAAGGAGGAAGACTAAGAACCAATGTCAGGAAGTATTTCTTCATGGAGAGAGTGGTGGATGCCTGGAATGCCCTTCCGGAGGAAGTGGTGAAGTCCAAAACTGTGAAGGACTTCAAAGGGGCGTGGGATAAACACTGTGGATCCATCAGGTCTAGAGGACGCGTATAAAGAGCAGGCAGCAAAACACTGCATGGAGCGGCAGTAGCCACAGAGGCATTCACGGAGCGGAATGCCAGTAGCCAGTGGTTGGTGTTCTACCTTCACGGAGCGGAAGGATGGAGGGCTGCCATCTCCCAATTAAAAAAAGAAAAAAAAACAAACAAAAAAATAAAACAGGGATGGGTTCATGGGCTATAGGTATTACCAATTATTAGGCTTATTCAATTACCAATTATTAGGCTTTTCAATATTTGATAGTTAATGTGACTTTCAAGGCATACTTCACTTTCAATGCATATCCAGCTTAGCTCCCTGCTTCAATGGCAGGGGAGAAGAAAAACTAATACTTCACGCATATCTCTGCTTCAACGGCAGAGAGCTATGCTGCCGCTTACCCAACTAATCAAACTTAACATTTCACTTGGAAGCAGCTCCATCACTGCTCTCTACATTAATAGTGGGGGTGAAAGGGAAATAGAATGTAAGGTTACTAAGAGCCAAGAGAAACAGATACGTATGAGAAAAAAGAAGTGTGAAGCTTGCTGGGCAGACTGGATGGACCGATTGGTCTTCTTCTGCCGTCATTTCTATGTTTCTATAAGATCATAAGAAATTGCCATACTGGGTCAGACCAAGGGTCCATCAAGCCCAGCATTCTGTTTCCACTCATTTCATCCCTTTCCAGATCATTTATAAATATATTAAAAAGCACTAGTCCAAGTACTACTAAGAGGGCACTCCACTGTTGACCTTTTTCCACCATGAAAATCTGACCATTTAATCCTACTCTCTGTTTCCTGGTTTTTAACCAGTTTGCAATCCACGAAAGGCCATTACCTCCTATCCTATGACTTTTTTGTTTTCTTAGACGCCTCTCATGCGGGACTTTGTCAAACGCCTTCTCAAAAATCCAAATACACCACATCTACTGGTTCACATTTGTATACCTATTATTCACCCCTTCAAAAAAATGCAGGAGATTTGTGAGACAAGACTTTCCTTGGGTAAATCCATGCTGGCTCTATCCCATTAAACCGTGCCTATCTAAATGACTTGTGATTTTATTCTTTATAACAGTTTCCATGACTTTCAGGTACTTAAGTCAGATTCACCAGTCTATAGTTTCCTGGATCAGCTCGGAGCTTTTTTTAAATATCGGGGTATTTTGGCCACCTTCTAGTCTTCAGATACAAAGGATGATTTTAATGATAGGTTACAAATTAATTGTAATAGGTCTGAATGTTCATTTTTAAGTTCTTCCAGAACCCTGGGGTGTATACCATCTGGTTAAGGTTATTTACTACTCTTCAGTTTGTCAATCTGGCCTACTATATCTTGTAGGCTCACTGTGATTTGATTTATTTCATCTGAATCGTCACCCTTAAAAACTGTCTCCAGAATGGGTCTCTCTCCAACATCCTCATCAGTAAACACTGAAGCAAAGAATTTATTTAATCTTTCCACAATGTCCTTATCTCTCCCCTCCCCCTTCCCACTAACCCTTTAATCTAGCTCTGTTTCTATGTTAGAAGTCTACCATTGTATTACTTCTGTTTATATGAATGCCTGTCAACCTTGTAACATTCATTTTATTTATGACTGTTTTACCTGTAAACTGTTATGAACTAGTGATTCTCACATGGAATGCTGGTATACATATTTAACATAAATAAATAAATAAAATAAGTGGCCCTTTAACCCCTTCATAATCTAACGTGCCATTTGACTCCGCCCTCCCAACTTCTTTTAAAATTCTCTCTTAGCTTATCTTATCAATGTCTTACATTTAGCTTGCCAATGCTTATGCTTTATCCTATATTCTTCTAATGGAGCCTTCTTCCAATTTTTGAATGAAAGTCTTCTGGCTAAAATACGAGTAGCTTCTTTCACTTCACATTTTAACTATGCTGGCAATTGTATGGCCTTCCTTCCACCTTTCTTAATGCATAGAATACATCTGGACTGCACTTCTAAGATGGTATTTTTTAAAAATGTCCATGACTGTTGCATACTTTTAACCTTTGTAGCTATACCTTTCATTTTTTTTTATTAAACTATTTTCCTCATTTTAGAAAAGTTTCCCTTTTGAAAGATTAGTGCTAGAACTATGGATTTACCTGCTGTCCCCCTTCTAGTCATTAACTCAAATTTGATCATATTATGATCACTATTGCCAAGCGGCTCCACCACTATGACCTTGCATGCTAAAGTGCCATTGGCTATCAGGTAAGACCGTATGGCCTATGGCATACAAGCAAAAGCTGATTGTATGTTCCCAAAGAAGACAGGAAGAGCTAAACAGGAAGCTCTTTACTGTGTAGCTTCAGTATTGGCTCCAGTTGCCTTCTCCAGACACCTTACTCTTAGCTATCTGTTGGGTACATGGGCATGTATGTGAGATTGCACTAGTTAGCTAGTGTTCCCCTCCATATGCAGACCAGTGGAAAAGATAGAGAAATGTTTGGCTAGAGTTGCAGTAGCTATGTCTTCACGCTGATGGAGACCAATGCATTGTCTAGCTATGTGTGAAGGTAATAGTGCACCTTTTACAAATCATTGGTCTGTAACATTGTGAAAGTATATCACCTCTGAGGACTTTCACCTCCAAAATGGAGGACAAAATACAGACAGAATTAGCATAAACTTTGCATATATAATTAGCAGAAATTAATTTATATATGCAAATAGGTTTATATAGATGCAACAGCAGGCACAGGCAGGCCCGGATTTAGGCATTAGTGTAACTCCATCTCCGGATGATTATTAAACACTAATGGAGCCATAAAAGTATTTATATATCTTGGGGCCAAATTCCAGCTCCAAACTCTCTCACTCAATTTCTTTAACCCAGGGTTGGGTTCTTTTGCTTGCTGGGGGAGGAGGGGGGAGAGTAATTTATCCTTCAAGGCCCTGGGTAGTAGGGGTGAAACTATCTCTTTTATATGGGAGAGGTACACCTTCTCTTTGTCCACAGTGGAGGTAAATAACAACAATTGACACAGGAATGTTTAAAACTATACTTTACTGAAAGTGTTCTTTGATAAAACAATGGTACAGTTCACATCAGTTCTTATTAGGGATGTTAATCATTTTTCTGACGAATGAAAATATCGTACGATATTTTCTCATCTGTCAGGAATCGGTGGGTCCCTGAAAGCAATAGGAAAACCCCACAAACATTTCATGGGGTTCTCTTATCGTTTGGGGGGGGGGGGTGGGAAGAAAGGGCACACAAAACAACCCCCAAACCCACCTCGACCCTTTAAATCTCATTATTTAGAATCCCCCAGCCTCCCGACCCCCAAATCTTTTCAAAGTACCTGGTGGTCCAGCAGGGGTCCCGGGAGCGATCTCCCACTCTCGGGCCATCGTCTGCCACTAATCAAAATGGCGCCGATGGCCCTTTGCCCTTACCATGTGACAGGAGCAATCAGTGCCATTGGCCGGCCCCTGTCACATGGTAAGAGCAATGGACGGCCATTTTGTTTACTGGCAGCTGACGACCCGAGAGTGGGAGATCGCTCTCGGGACTCCCGCTGGACCACCAGGTACTTTAGAAACGTTTTTTTTTGGGGGGGGGGTCAGGAGGGTGGGGGATTCTAAATAATGAGATTTAAAGGGTTGGGGTGGTTGTTTTTTTTTCGGCTCGGGATAGCTGGAAAAAAAAAAGTGGTCCCGCCAGAAACAAATATTTCCCATGGTTCTACTATGAACACGATTCTGGAAACGATTCCGGAAACGATTCACATCTCTAGTTCTTATCACCACAGATGGCTCTTTCCACTATCTGTGCAAGGGCCTCTCTCTTTACCAGGGCAAGGGAAAACACTTACCCTCCAGGACTTGGATAAGTAAGATTCCCAAGTGGGCAAAGGTTTTCTTGTGTGGGCAGGAACCCCCCTCTCCCCCTCCAAAGTGGCAAGGAAATGGTAAAATCAGTCTTTGCACAGATTCCCAAAATATCTTTTCCCCAGGGTGTAGACTCCTAATGGGAGTCCTCAGATTATCTCAGATTTGGTCTTAACAGTTCTCCAGTAGTTCTTTCTTTCTCTCTCTCTCTCTCTCTTTCTGGATCCCTCGATGGGAAAAGGATCCAAACTGGAACACCAAAGCTCTCTCACTGTTCCTACTTTAGGGCAGGAAGGGAGCATCAAAACCTTCCTTCTAAGTGTTCTAACCAAAAATTGTCTTCCCCAAAACTGATTTCAGACACCAGAAGTTAGAGTTAGCCGGATGGCTTAGCCAGCTAAGTCTGATTGGGTCAAAGAGCTGTCCTAATGTTAGGCGGTTATAATTAGCTGGCTAACTTTAAGATAGCTGGCTTTATTCAGTAATGTAGTTTCACTATTGAATATACCTCCAAAGCTAGCCAGCTAAGATTTCTGCTAACTTTGCTAGCTGGATTGTGTCTGAATAAAGACCTCTAAATTTGACCTGAAGCTGCATTAATTCAAATGCATGAGTTGGGTTTTTTTTTCGGGTTTGAAATGATTTTACTGTGAAGGGTTTGTGTGAGAGATTATTCTTTCTTTCATCCCTCTTTCCTAACAGTGTAATTCACAATAGTTGGATTATTACTTTATGAAATAGCCATTTAAATGTGTTTGGTTTTATCTTGTATAGAGATTTATATTTTCCTTGTTTAAAACATAATAAAGAGATTTTCCTGAGCCTGCAACCAGTCTGCTGTACAGAGAGAGTCATAGCATATAAGGGAGTCCATTAAACTCGCAAGATCAAAATACCACAAGATATTGACTTTTATCATGCAATGCAGAGTTGTGTGGTAACTATTGTTGAGCGTCCCGTCTGTGCTCGGCCCGTGCCCGGGCCTGCTCACCTCACTAACCCCTCCACGTGACCCGGGTCATCCTCTCCTGCAGAGGCAGCAAGCACAGCCAGGCCTCGGCGTCCCATGGCAATGGTCGCCAGGCCTTCCTCCTCCAGCCAGGCCTTACGGTGGGGCTCGGCATCCTCCGTGGCATCGGCCCCGCCCCTAGGCACTTGCACACGGACCACCCGGTTCCTTATAGGACCAGGGGTGGGTCCTAGCTCTGCAGTGCGCCCTGATTGAGCACAGTATATCAGGAAGCTCCAACCATCACTTCCTTGCCTTGGCAATCGGGTCGATCACATCATGATTTCTAGTTTGCCTCTGCATTTCCAGTCTTTGTTCCAGTCTCATTTCAGCCTTGTTCCAGTCCTGTTCCAGCGTCCTTCTGTTCCAGCATCCTTTTGTTCCAGCGTCCTTCTCTCTCCTCGTCTCCCCAGGTAGTACCTCTCAGACTGTCCTCTCGGTACTGACCTCAGCCTGTTCTTGACTATGTTGATCACTGCCTGCCTCTGACCTTTTGCTTGTTTCATTGACCACGTCTGCACGCTGCCTGGAACCGACCTCTGCCTGAACTCGACCACGTCTGGCTGCTCTCTGGAACCTGACCTTGCTTTGGCTGACTACCCATGGACTGACTACTGGTAATTGACCCCTGCTTTGGCTGACTATCCAGGGACTGATCACTGATCAGCCTTGCATTGGCTGACCACGATACCTTGTCTCTGGCTCTGATCCTTGCAATACATTCGGAGACTCTCTTTTGACCTTCTCTGGCACCCCGGACTTCTAACCCAAACATCGACCACACACCCTTGATCGTGGTGGGCACACCTCTGAACTTTCTCTCAAGGAGATCCTGTGAGGCCCACCTAAGACCAGGTGGCCCGAGTTACCAAGGGCTCAACCCAAGGGAACCCTTGGTTGCTATTGGTGAAGCTCCAGTTAGCCTCTGCCTCCTCTTGTTCCACCTCCTGGTGGTAGATGCTCTCTGGGTCCGACCAGGGAGCATGCCAATCCTGCACTAGGCCAAGGGTCCACCTCCCGGTGAAACAACTATGATATTGTACGATAATGAGGTAAACATACCATGCAATATTTTGGATTAGTAAATAGTAAGATAGCAGACATTTTTTTCACATGGTAGCCCACCAATATTTTATTTAGCACATGGTCCCCTATATCAATAAAATAAGTTTTGAACTCTTATGAATTACAGTGGTTTAAGTTCAAAGCTTATGATTTTGAAAAGTATAAGATAGCCACATGAAATCAAAGTGTTCCAGGGACCAGCAAAGGTCTGACAGGCAATGCATCATTCTTTGTGCGTACAACAAATTGTTTCTGTCATTGGCAAACCAAATGCAATCAGGATCTTCACCTGAATCATAAATTGTACTTAGATCAGTTGGCGGTGTAGTGACCTGAAACAACAGATCAAAAGATCCAGTCTTGCAGGATGATACCTTACTAAATAGCCTTTTGAAGTACAGGGAAATGTTCTTACTATCTCATCTAAAACAACTGAACTAATATAATAAATCAGTGTAACTTATACAGATAACAGTAGTATAGTCATGCTAAGTCTATCACAAAACATTTTCATTAAAATGGAATACCATATCTTTTCTTTTTTTATAATCCTAGGAGGTTTTAGGCTGAGTTTAAAAATATTCTTCTTATCCTTTTGTAAAATTAGTTTTATTGTGGTAGCTTTTGCATAAACAAAATTCAGGAAAAGCCTTCAGTAGAATGACCTGGGAACATTAACATTCTTACATAGTAACACAATGTTTCAATATTTCTATCACTCTACAACATTGTGTAGAAATACATCAGTGAGACATAAAGACTGCAGCTGGACTTCCTACAAGCTAATACAAACTAAATTAAGCAAGTCAGAACATAATGAAAACATAATTGAGAATATCAAATGGTAGCATGTCAAATTTCCTAGCTCTGTGCATAATGGCTAGAGATGTGATCGTGTCCTCGATCGTCTTAACGATCGATTTCGGCTGGGAGGGGGAGGGAATCGTATTGTTGCCGTTTGGGGGGGTAAAATATCGTGAAAAATCGTAAAATCGTGAGCCGGCACATTAAAACCCCCTAAAACCCACCCCCGACCCTTTAAATTAAATCTCCCACCCTCCCGAACCCCCCCCAAATGACTTAAATAACCTGGGTGTCCAGCGGCGGTCCGGAACGGCAGCGGTCCGGAACGGGCTCCTGCTATTGAATCTTGTTGTCTTCAGCCGGCGCCATTTTCCAAAATGGCGCCGAAAAATGGCGGCGGCCATAGACCAACACGATTCCACGGCAGGAGGTCCTTCCGGACCCCCGCTGGACTTTTGGCAAGTCTTGTGGGGGTCAGGAGGCCCCCCCCAAGCTGGCCAAAAGTTCCTGGAGGTCCAGCGGGGGTCAGGGAGCGATTTCCCGCTGCGAATCGTTTTCCGTACGGAAAATGGCGCCGGCAGGAGATCGACTGCAGGAGGTCGTTTAGCGAGGCGCCGGAACCCTCGCTGAACGACCTCCTGCAGTCGATCTCCTGCCGGCGCCATTTTCCGTACGGAAAACGATTCGCGGCGGGAAATCGCTCCCTGACCCCCGCTGGACCTCCAGGAACTTTTGGCCAGCTTGGGGGGGGCCTCCTGACCTCCACAAGACTTGCCAAAAGTCCAGCGGGGGTCCGGAAGGACCTCCTGCCGTGGAATCGTGTTGGTCTATGGCCGCCGCCATTTTTCGGCGCCATTTTGGAAAATGGCGCCGGCTGAAGACAACAAGATTCAATAGCAGGAGCCCGTTCCGGACCGCTGCCGTTTCGGACCGCCGCTGGACACCCAGGTTATTTAAGTCATTTGGGGGGGGTTCGGGAGGGTGGGGGATTTAATTTAAAGGGTCGGGGGTGGGTTTTAGTGTGCCGGCTCACGATTCTAACGATTTATAACGATAAATCGTTAGAATCTCTATTGTATTATGTTCCATAACGGTTTAAGACGATATTAAAATTATCGGACGATAATTTTAATCGTCGAAAAACGATTCACATCCCTAATAATGGCATCATCTACATTCTCTTCTAGGTACACTTATGCTGACATGAATACATGTATGTGAAAGGATGTTAATAGAGAAAGTTAAAGTATGACATTACTACAGATCCAGAACCACCATTCCCAATTTTAGAATTATCTATGGTACTCTGTATATTGTTTTATAACTTGTACTGCCATTTCATTTTAGAAAATATGCATTTGATTTTGGACAATGTGATGTTGCAAAATTAATTTTGTTTATATATTTGTATTGTACCATTTTGGAAGGTATACAACACAGTTGTCACAACACTGCGTCATCACATAGGAGGCTATGTACTAAAGCTCAGTGTTCACACTAAGGCTATTTAGCATGAATAAGGAATAGCATGAAATGCATTAATCCATAGCGTGGATTTGAAACTAGTCAAAAACTCCCATTAGTGTGTACCCACATGAATATTAAGTGACTTCAGATGCAAAGGCTTTAGTGGGCACATGCTAAATCACATGGTATACTGTCCTCAATGCACTATGTAGTACTTGCTCACTAAGGCCTAAACTTTAGCATCTGCGTCAGATCAGAGGCGATTCTCTCTATACCAACTCCAGCACACAAGGCCCCTCAAAATGATAATCATGCATAGTTCCCCTCCTCTCTCACCCTCAACACCTAGATCAAGGTGTCACTTACACACTTCCTATCCCTCTGACCCCCTCCCTACATAGTTATATTTATTTATTTTATTTATTTTTCTTTATATGTTTTATATACTGTTCTTCCAAAAGACATCAATAGGACATCCTAGCATGATGGCATGGCAAGAGTCTGAAGGCAGAAACTGAATACAGCCAAGCTAGTAGAGGCTAGCCTAGCTGGGAGAACTGGCAAGAGTCCAATAGGTATGTTTTGGGTGCAGCCAAATAGAAATATAGAAATGACGGCAGAAAAGGACCAAATGATCCACCCAGTCTGCCCAGCAAGATTATGCCAATATGAGCCGCACTGTGCAGGTTACCCTCATGCTTATTAGTTTCCCAGACTGCAAAGGTCAGGGCACTTGGAAAATGTTTGAATCCTATTTTCCTTAACCCTTGCCATGGAAGCAGAGAGCAATGATGAAGCTGCATCAAAAGTATCAGGCTTAATGATTAAGGATAGTAAATGTCGCATCAGCAAGTTACCCCCATGTTTATTTATTCCCCAAACCATAAAAGTCAGGGCCCTCATTGGTAGCTCTCTGAATCCAATTCCCCTTTTTCCACTGCTGTTGAAGCAGAGAATAATATGGAGTTGCATTAACAGTCTCAAGGCTTATTTGATAAGAGAAGTAACTGCTAGGGATGTGCAGAAGGAAACATTTTGCTTCGATTTGGTTTTCGTTTCACCAGGACTCAAATTTGTTGCATGTTTCATAGGGGGAAAAACCAATTCGTTGATTAGTTTTATTCATTGTCCGTTTTTCCATGAAAGTCAGTGGGGGAAGTATTTGCAGCTTATTTCTGGCTGCAGAATTGGGGGTTTCTTATCAATTCTGATGAAACTTCTGGGGAGCAATCATCAGAAAGAGAAAAGAGCTCCAAGGTACTTAGACTGTGGCAAAGTGGCAGCAAAGTGGCATGAACAGCCTAAGGCACTGTAAAGGGGCAAAGGGGTACCAGGAGTGGCAAGAGTGCTTTAACAGAGGTGCAAAGCAGCAGCGAGAGTGTCAAAAATACACCATAGCTTCAAAACAGAGCACCGATAACAGATGCATGAACCCTCGAAGGCAGCACGACAGGCAAAGTGGCAAGACAATTGGTTTCAACATCCTACAGCACAATGAAGGGGGAACATAGCAAGCAGAAAGACTAGCACCAACACACTGAGGAACCATGATAGTGGCAAGAACACCACAAGGAGTAGAGTGAGTCATCTGGTGTATGGCAGCAAGGCAGAGTGGCAGAAAGCTGATAGTTGCAAGACAGGCTGACAGAGTGGAGGTAGTTTGGTCCCTGTGGTTTTGATAGGGCAAGACAAGCTGGCAGAGCTGAGGTAGTCAGGTCCCTGTGGTTTTGATAGGGGTAAGACAGGCTGGCCCCGGGAAGAGTTCCCTTTCCTTTGCGCAGGAAAGGGCTCCCTTGAATGGGTTCGCCCTTAGAGTGGGGTGTTTCCGTTGGCGTCTAGTGAACTCTTACTGGTCTTTTAAAATCTGGTGGACATAGCAGATATACAAACGAGGATTTTGAAGGCTGAGGTGGAGGAGGTTTCCATGTGAACAGCGGTTCAACATGGGTCAGAGGGTGCTAAGAGATAGGCTAGCTACACCCGGGGAGAGTTCCCTTTCCTTTCCACAGGAAAGGGCTCCCTGAAATGGGTTGACCCCTAGAGTGGAGCATGAGCCTTCAAGCGTGGCAAGTCGACGTGGAGGAGGTTTCCATGTGAACAGCGGCTCTGGTTCAACATGAGTCAACGAGTACTAAGAGATAGGCTGGCTACACCCGGGGAGAGTTCACTTTCCTTTGCACAGGAAAGGGCTCCCTAAAATGGGTTGGCCCCTAGAGAGTGGTGGTTCCATTGGCATCTAGTGAATATCCAGAAGCTATTAACTGTACTTATGCATTTCAGCTGATGACAAACGAATGTGAAGAACTCTCAGAAATAAGAAAACTGATACTCAAGTCCAAATCTACAATATCAACCTATGTTGACTTTGTTCCTTACAGTGCCTCTGTAAACTATGGGAACACAGAACATGACCTAGAGTACAACTACCACCAGTTTTCTATAGTACTAGAAACATTAATGTTGGCACCTAAGAAACATCTACGGAAAATGGCCCATATTATGAAGGTCATGAAAACTATTGAGTATATGAAATATCCAAGCTCCAAGCTGGACAGACAGGCACAGCGTTTGAGGTCAGACCCTTGTAGGGACGTAAGGCCTGGATGGACAGGCACAGCATCTGAGGACAAGCCCTTGTAAATACCCAGAAGCTATTAACTGTACTTATGCACTTCAGCTGATGACAAAGAACTTGAAGAGCTCTCAGAAATAAGAAAACCATTACTCAAGTCCAAATCTACAATATCAACCTATGTTGACTTTGTAGTTTACACAGTGCCTCTGTAAACTATGGGAACACAGAGGATGAACTAGAGTGCATCTTCCACCAGTTTTCTACAGTACTAGAAACATTAATGCTGGCACCTAAGAAAGATTTAGGGAAAGTGGCCCATATTATGAAGGTCATGAAAACTATTGAGCATATGAAATATGCAAGCTACAAACATCTTAAGTCAGCTTTTTATGTTCTTACATTCCAAATGTTGCAAAACAGGAAAAAGAATATCCTGGAAAGAAGTGATGCACAAATACATGAAACTGAAATTAGAAATACTAGAACTAAACTCAGACATGCACAGTGTTTGAGGTCAGGCCCTTTTAGTGACGTAAGGGCTGGACAGCAGGCACAGAATTTAAGGTCAGGCCCTTGCAGGGACGTACGGCCTGCACAGTGGATAGACTGACATAGCGTTTCAGGTCAGGTACATGTGCTGATATTATCTGGAGCATAGGAGGCAGTTGGAGCTGCTGCAAGACTTTCAATTGCTTTTATTCATCTTGCCATTCACAGGGAACATTTGGAAACCCAAGCAAAGGCATGTTTATTTTCAAAAACACTAACATTTCCATCAACTCTGGTGCCAGCCTTGAGCGGTGAGGGCTCATGATATCCCCTGCCATTGAAAATACACATTCACTGGGCATACTGGTTGGTGGACATTACAGATATCACTGAGCCACTTTGGCTAGGTGTGGCCAGACAGTGGACTTGTGTGCCTAATATGCCAGTGGATCTGTCTGCATGTCCTCTGTGGGCTCTGAGAGATACCGTGTCACTGATATTTGTGCTGGTGTCTCCTTTGCTTGGGTGGGCTGAGAGACACTCATGCCAGCTGCTTTCTCTCTAGCCCGTTCCAGAACAGATGGTTTTTTATGGGCAACATGGCTTTGGCATACTGAAGTGGAGGAGGAAGTACAAGCTGTCACTGATAGAGTGCTGCTCCTGTTTTGGCTAGCACTACTCTCTGAAATGCCCACTGTTTCCTCCTCTGCTTCATGTCTAATCTTCCTCTGCCTATGGTGCTCCTGTTCACGGACCTTTACTAACAGCAGGTCCTTCACTAATAGGAGACAGTCATACTGTAGGGCACATTTCTCTTTCACACGGGGATCACAGACTGTGGCGAGCATGTATGTGTGGTCTTTTGTTAAAGGTTTTAATCTCTCTTGCACCTGCTTCTGCAAAACGTCCAGACAATGCAGCACCTCTGCTGTCATTCCCTCTTCCTGTATAAAGCCCTCCAAATTTTCCTCCAGAAAATTAACTATAGGTATGATATCATCCAAGGTGGCACTTCTGGAACTCAGCTCTGCCATGGCATCCTTGAAGGGCTGCAGGAATTTTACCAGCTGACTCATGAATAACCAATCATGATGCCCTAGGGGACTATGCACACCTATGTCCATTGCCACAGAAGGTTCATGACAGACAGAAGGTCTGCTGCTCCACTAACCTCTGAAGCATCATATAGGTGGAATTCCACCGGGTGGCAAAGTCTTGAATGAGACGCTTGTGAGGCATCTCCAAACCAGTCTACTTTTGTCGGAGAACCTTCCCCGCCTTCATACTTCTGTGGAAGTGCGCTGCTATGTTCATGCACTTGTGTATTAAGTCCTGCAAGTATTCATTCTCTTGGTGCTTGGACTCCAACCCCAGAGCTGACTTCACTACCAGGTGCAGAGTGTGTGCAAATCATCGGATGTTCTGAAAGCTCCTGTCAGATATTGCCTTTACCATGTTTGCGCCATTGACTGTGACAAAGAACCCTGCCTGAATATTCCTGTCTCACTGGTGTATCTGCCAGCCCACCAGCATCTGTCTGATGTATGCTAGAATATTGACTGAGGTATGGGCGTCATCCATCAGGTAGATGTGCAGTAAAGCCCACCTCCACCCTGATACTTGTTCACTAATAGAGCTGCTGCCTGCCCCTGCCTGCCCCTGCCTCTACCAGGTCTCACCAGTGTGCTGTCAGGGAGAGGTAAGAATGTGCAGCATTCAGTGCAGTCCAGATATCGCAGGTGAAATGCACACTCCCCTGTACCTTAGCTAGCAGCGCTTGGATGTTACTGCGACACTGGTTGTACAGGCTGGGGATGACCTTTTTGCTAAATGTGGTTCTGGAGGGGACTTTGTAATTTGGAACTAAGACCTTCAGCAAATGCTTGAAACCCACATTCTCCACTATTTGCAAGGGCTGGTCATTAAGGGCAATCATTTCCCCAATGCTCCTGATTACAACTTTTAAGGCTGCCTGCCTCCTTGCTGGGATAGCATTACCGAACACCACCCCATTTCCTCCATGGTGGGTTGTCGCTTCTGACGTATGGCAGGGGGCTGCTGGCCTGCCACCTGACTGCTAGAAGGGGTTGAGGGCTTGGGGTGACTCTGCTCCTTTTCAACCACTTTATGCTGCCTGGAAAAATAGGTCCCCTGACTGCTACTGCCACCATCCCCAGATGGCAGTACTTTTGGGTGTTGTTTCTGCATATGATGCATCATGCCAAAATTAGTTAGATATTCCATTTGCTTGCCTCTGCTAATAGCCCTGACACAGTAATTACACTAAGCAAAACACGGGTCCTCCATCACTTTAAAGTGGCTCCAGATCACAGATTTCTTTCATTATCCCTTCTCTATAGCCTTCGGGGTGGATGCTGGCACTAGAGCTGAAGTAGTGGGTGCACCCTGAGAAGCAATGCCAGGGGCACCAGTCACACTCTGCCTGCGCTGACTGCTCTTCCTCCTCCTCATCATCAGTTTCATCTCTCCCCTACAGCACTGAAGTGGAGGCTAAAACAGAACTAAGTAATCCTCCTAAACCTTCTTCAGCTATTACTTCTTCCATTTCTGATGATGAGAATTCCACATAAGATGATTCTTCATCAAAATCAAAAGCAAACAGTGCCTCCAGTACATTTTCAATGCTAAGTCGAGTCTGCTGTCACACTGCTACTTTTGGTTCTTGCCCTTTTGTCTTGCATGACTCAGCTTCCCCTTCCCTCACCTCCAAAATTACAGGGTCAGAAACAGGTGGTGGTGATGCATCATCTTTAAATTTCAGTTTTTTCTGGATGGAACTGCCTGCCCCTTCAGAGATTTGAGATTGGAACAGGTCCATTTTTAACTTTAATGGAGGACTGGCACTACCTTTTGAAGTGCCTCCTCTGCCAGTCCCAGTCACTCAACCACATCTAGCTTTCCCTGACATCTTGTATTCATTGTCACTACTTACTAGTAACTTGAAACTACTAAAGAAGCCTACTGGGGATTTGGCTTCAGAGCGCACCGCTGTCCCAATATATGTGAGTCTGCAAAACTGCCCACAAGCCCACGAGGCAGTGCCTAGATGTACACTACTACTGGGACCGCTGTATGTGAACACACCAAGCTTATAACTATAAAAGGGGCCTACAGGGGATTTGGCTTCAGAGAGCACCACTGTCCCAATATACGTGAGTCTGAAAAACTGCCCACAAGGCAGTACCTGGATGTACACCTACTATAGTGACCGCTGTATGTGCACACACCAAACTTGTAACTACTAAAGAGGCCTACTGGGGATTTGGCTTCAGGGAGTACCACTGTCCCAATATATGTGAGTCTGCAAAACTGCCCATGAGGCAGTGCCTGGGTGTACACTACTACAGGGACCACTGTATGTGCACACACCAAACTTGTAACATCAAAGAGTCCTAGTGGGGATTTGGCTTCAAAGAGCACCGCTGTCCCAATATTTGTGAGTCTGCAAAATTGCCCACAGGCCCACGAGGCAGTGCCTGGATGTACACTACAACTGGGACCACTGTATGTGCACTCACCAAATTTGTAACTACAAAAGAGGCCTACTGGGGATTTGGCTTCAGAGAGCACTGCTGTCCCAATATATGTGAGTCTGCAAAACTGCCCACTGATGCCCAATGCACTGCCTTCTTGGCTTAAAAGAGCACAGAGAGACAGTCTGAGTTCAATAAAAAAAACTGCAGTTAAAAAAAAATGCCTGGCATGGCACAGCAGCAAAAATGAAGAAATATCTTTTTCAATGGAAAATTCTATCAAACTATCTAGAAATTGAATATATCTCCCACCCACAACACCCAAATCCTGCTTGCAACTTACCCCAGGGGGGTAAAATAAGCAGTAAAATGCCACTTCTAGAAGCTTAGAAGCTTGACTTGGTGAAACAGACAGAGGGACCATCTGAAATCAATAAAAAATAATTCAGTCAAAAAAAGCCTGCCTGGCTGGCACTGCAGCAAGAACGAAGAAATATCTTTTTCAATGGAAAATTCTATCAAAGTAGCTAGCAATTGAATACAGATTTGAGACACTCAGACTAGCTCTGAATAAAGCCACCATTCCCAGACCACCTCCCCGGACCACTCCCGCAAAGAAAGAGCGTGGTACTCCACGTGCTTAAGGTATAAATAGTTCAGTGTCATCAGGAACAGTGTCACAGAGCACTGAGTGAGAGCAGCGATTGGCTGCATTAGAAAAATGCTTAGCCCTGATAGGTTGCATTCTCGTCTCCTTGCCAACCTGTCTGACCCACTCTATGACAGGGCTGTGAGGTCACTTATGACTCACAGGAAATGACTGGTTTTTGCTATGGATACTCCATGGCCTTCTCCTATTTCAAATGGCCACTAAGAAATCACTGCGAACCAAAAGAATGAAACTAATATGATATGGTTTTTTTGTAATTTTTTTATTTATCATCTTTTAACAACATACAAAATAAACGTTTGTATTGGAAATTTCAGAGATACAAATTGAAAGCAAATTAAACTCTAAATACTTAACCCTTTATATCTCTTAAAGGATTTATATTTAATTTTCCACAGATTTATCTTATTTACATAGGAAACTCGGAGAGAAAGGAAACATAAAGAGGAGTGCATTAATAGAAACATTAACATATTTTGGCACCTATATTACACACCTTAAAATTAAATTTCCTCCCTTATAGCCTCACCAGGTAGTCTCCTCCCTGCCAAAAAAGCCCTTAACTGATACAGTAAAAAGAAAATATATGTGTTTCTGGCCAGTTTGATAATGCACAATCAGGACGATACAGTACAGTGTGCTCCGGCGGAGCGCACTGTTAATCCGTGATTGGACGCGCGTTTTCGATGCGCTAGCTTTATCCCTTATTCAGTAAGGGCCTCCGACTTAATATCATGGCGATATTAAGTCGGAGGCCCAAAAAGTTAAAAAAAAGTAAAAAAAAAATAAAAAAAATTAAAATGGGCCCGCGGTTCATGGGTTGAAAACCTGATGCTCAATTTTGCCGGCGACCGGTTTCTGAACCCGTGGCTGTCAGCGGGCTCGAGAACCGATGCCAGCAAAATTGAGCGTCGGCTGTCAAACCCACTGACAGCCACCGCTCCTGTCCAAAAAGAGGTGCTAGGGATGCGCTAGTGTCTCTAGTGCCTCTTTTTGCCGTGGACCCTAATTTAAATAAATGAATTTACTTTATCACGCACACAGGAGAGTGTCCTGTTCGCGTGCCGGGAGAGCGGGCTCTTGCCCATTCTCCCGCAATTTTTACTGTATTGGCCCGTTACATGGGTAGCGCAAAGTAAAGCTGCCCCCTAGTGTTAAGGTCTCATATCTCATCTGGTGAAAATTCTATCTATGCTGTTGCATTGATTTAGCTAAGTCGGGGTATGCTCGTACGAGATCACCAAAATATAACACATAATAATTCCTCATAATCTTAGAGACACCTGTTTCATCAAAAAATGAAACAAAAAGTACAGCTCGATCTACAATCTCTGCATTAGAGTTTTCTAAATATTCGGTCAAATTTTGAAAATCTGGCCCTTGTACATTTGGAAATACTGAAGGGGTGCTGCTTCTTTTAGGCAAGAAAAAAAGTTTCTTAACCGCTGGTATCTCACCCTGGGGAATCTTTAAAGTCTCCATAGCATATTTCCTGAAGGTTAACAAGAGTATTTCACCTATTACAATGGGGAAATTAAGAAATCTCAGGTTTAAATGCCTCATATAGTTTTCAATCGATTCAAGTCTGCTTGACGAAAAAACCCTTTCTGAAATCATTGTGGCATTTACGTTCTGGAGGCTTTTTATATCCTCATTTATTTTTTTTAACGAATTATCATGTTCAACAAATTTCTGCTGTGTGTCCCGTTCCAGTACCCCAACCTTAGCAGCAATATCATCTTGTTTTAGGGTTTGATTGTTTAGTTTAGAAGACATCCTCGCCATAAGGTCCCAGATTGTATCAAGGGTCAGAACCGCAGGTTTGGTAAATTGCTGAGGTGGAGATCTTACCCCAAGTCCAGTAGGGTCATTACCTTCCCCTGATGGTTTGGGGGCGTCTGCTGCTTCCTCCCCTTCTCTGCTCAGCAAAACAGTCGCTTGGGGTTTCAAAACTCCTCCAACCTCTCCGACCGCTCCTTCCGCTTCTGGGCCACCAAGTTGGATGCTCCCGAGGATGTCATCGTTATGCACCTCAGCTCCTCCGTCGGCGCATTGTAGTAATGCTCTCAACGGCATCCTAGGATCAGGGGGGCTCAATGAGCGTTCCCCAGGAGAGTATGGCTCTCCTCTCGCCAACTCTCCAGTGGGGTTAGAAGCCCTCAATTCAGGTGGATTGGAGGTAAACTCAGATATTAATCGTTGTCCGGAGGCAATATCCGGGTCTGGTGGATAAACCAGAACTTTGCCTTTTCTCTTATGAGGCATGGTGCTTGAGAAAAGATGCATTAGCTTAGATGCAGAAATCTGAAATTCCAGAGCAAACGGAGTTACACCCTCTCAGGGCGCCATCTTATTTTCTCTCCAAATATGATATGTTTTATGTTTTATTCATGGGGGATCGCGATGCGTTTCGCAAACCCATGAATACAACTAATAGGGACTTATGCATTGCAGATTGCACATTTGTTGAAAACAAATACACATCCCTAGTAACTGCAACACCAGCAAGTTACCCCCACTTACCCGCATGCACTCTTTATTCCATCCTCTAGCACTTAGGGATCCACAGTGTTTATCTCATGCCTCTTTGAATTCCTTCACTGTTTTCGTCTTCACCACTTCCTCCAGCCTCCGCCTCCAAACATTGACTACCCTCTTCGTGAAGAAATATTTCCTGACATTGGTTCTGAGACATCTGCTCTGGAGTTTCATTTCATGACTTCTATTCTATTGATTTCTTTCCAACGGAAAAGTATTTGACGATTGTGCATCATTAAAATCTTTCAGATATCTGAAGGTCTGAATCATATCTGCACTGCACCTCCTCTCTTCAAGGGTATACATAGTCAGATCCTTCAGCCTCTCCTCATAAGTCTTCTAATGCTGACCCCTCACCATTTTGGTCACTCTTCTTCTTTGAGCTGCCTCTATCCTGTCTTTATCCTTTTTTAGATACAGGCCCCAGTACTGAACACAGCACTCCAGGTGAGGCCTCACCAAGGACCCGTACAAGGGCATTATCACCTCTTTTTTTCTTATTGGTTATTCCTCTCACTATGCAACCCAGCATTCTTCGGGCTTTAGCTATCACCTTATCACATTACTTCGCCACCTTCACTATCATACCAAGGTCCCTCTCCCAGACCATGCTCATTAGTCTTTCACTGCCCATCACATATAGTTCTTTTGGATTGCTGCACCTCAGATGCATCATTCTGCAGTTCTTGGCATTTATTCCCAGCTGCTAAATCTTCAACCACTCGTCAAGCTTTCTTAAATAACTTTTCATTCTCTCCACTCCTTCAGGTGTGTCTACTCTGTTGCAGATTTTAGTGTCATCCGCAAATAGACAAACCTTACCTTCTATTCCTTCAGCCAGGTCGCTCACAAAGATATTGAACCTGTCCAATCCCAAAACCAATCCCTCTGGCACAACACTTAACACCATTCTTTCTTCAGAGTAGGTTCCATTTACCATTACACGTTGTCTCCTGCCAGCCAACCAATTTGCAAGCCACACTACTACCTTAGCACCCACTCCCCAGCTTCTCATTTTGTTCATGAGTCTCCTATGTGGGACCTTATCAACAGCTTTACTAAAATCCAAGTAAATCACATCCAACATTTTTCCCTGATCCAATTCTCTAGTCACTCAATAAAAAAAAATCAATCAGATTTGTCTGACAGGACCTTCTGCTAGTGAATCCCTGCTGCCTCGGGTCGAGTAACCCATTGGTTAGTGAGGGCAATTTTACATACTCAGCAGGAGGTATGAACAGCAAAGCTGACATCACTGAAGATTTTCTGCTGTTCGAATTGATGAAAGGTACAAGAGGAGTTATCAGTGATGTCAGCTTTGCTGTTTGTACCTCCTACTGTATATGTAAATCACGCCCTCTCCAAACCTACCCCACCTCCTAAACCCCACACTGAGTTCAAAGTTCCTCCTTTTACAGTGGTATAAATAGTAAAGTGACATACTCCTCTCTAAAGAGTCTCTCTCTTGTGTGATAAAAGCCTTTTTGCTGTAATGCCCCCTGCGGTGGATTAATCAATGCAGGTGGGATAACATTATTGCATCTTGTGGAAATTACTTATGCGATGTGGGAACAGGGTAATTCCCCTAACCACGCCCCTTTTTAAATCTTGGGCACTATTTCTGCTATAAAAATAGCATTTTGATAAATCTAGGGGTAAACTTTTACCCTGTTCTATCTACTGTATTGGTAGTAGCTAGACTAGCTCATGTGAACTCTGGTTTTCCACTTTGTCTCCAAGCTAGGATGCCATGTCCTGATATAATTGCACCTAGTGCACATCTCTCCTGCTGAGTCTGTAAGCAAGGAGACAATTTAGCTATCATGGTAATAATTTTGATAGGAACACAACAATTAAATGCCTTCCAGGAGCCTTAGCTAGTAGAAATGCCAACCAGATAGTCAACATAATTGCAGAAGAAAGTAGAGATTCTGATAACAATGCTATCATCCATCTGGGGACCAGTGACCTTGCTAGACATGGTATCATTGCAGTACAGAAAGATTTCCAAAACCTAGGGATGAAGATTAGACACATGGCAAATCAACTCCTCTTGCACCTTTCATTGATTGAAACAGCAGAACATCTTCAGTGATGTCAACTTTGTTTTCGTACCTCATTGTTGCAGTTTGATGCTGCTGGAGAGGATAGTGGACCCTTGGGCCGACCTACCTAGGGAGACAGGGTAGGCCGGGAGGAGGAGCCACAAGCTGGAAGGGTTCACCCAGGAACCAGGGACCCCCCGGGAGGAGCCCATAGGGTCCCGGGTCCTTGAGACTGGGAGCTGTTTGCAGAATGTCCAGAAGGCTGTGGTGGGGCGTAGGCCGGGACCGGAGCCGACAGAGTGAATAGGAAGTCCAAGGTACCCGGAAGGCTGGGGGCCGGCTGCGCAGAGCCGAGGGCCGGCTGAAGGCAGGGCAGCGGGCGGCTGCGGAGTCTGTAGCAAACCGGAAGTCAGAGGCAGGCAGTGGGCTGAAGCGGGGTCAGAAGCAAACCGGAGTCTGAAGCAGGCTGCAGGCTGAAGCGGGGTCAGAAGCAAACCGGAGTCGGAGGCAGGCTGCAGGCTGAAGTGGAGTCAGAAGCAAACCGGAGTCAGAGGCAGGCTGCAGGCTGAAGCGGAGTCAGAGGCAAACCGGAGTCAGAGGCAGGCAGCGAGCTGAAGCGAAGTCAGAAGCAAACCGGAGTCAGAGGCAGGCTGCAGGCTGAAGCGAAGTCAGAAGCAAACTGGAGTCAGAGGCAGGCAGCGGGCTGAAGCGGAGTCAGAAGCAGGCAACGTGGAGATCAACAGGAACGCAACTGGAAGCAACTAAGAAGTTGTGAACCTCGTTGCAAGGCGTTGAGAGAGAGTCTGAACGCCGGTTATATTGGGAATCGGGCGTGATGTCAGCCGCGAGGGTGGGGCCGGGCTTCCGGGAGCTGGGCGCTCAAGACGGACGTCCTCGCGCGCGAGATCAGAGGGAAGCAGGCCCATAATGGTGGCCGCCACGTGGAGTGAGAGAAGCCCCCGGGGTCCGGAGTGGGCCGAATGCGGCGACTACTGAAGCGGAGGTATGCGGGCCTGAGCCCTAACAGAAGGGAAGCGGTCGGGACCGCAACACCTCATTCTGTGTATATAAAATCACTCCCCCAAACCTACCCCACAGTGAGTTAAAAGTGCCCCCTCTTACAGTGATATAAATAGTATAGTGACACATTGTTCTCTACAGAGACATGAGATAAAAAACTTTTCACACAGCTAATGCGGGCACATCACACAGAAAAAAGGTGTAGTTATTTCTGGCATTAAAACCCGCATTACAGTGAGTTACTCTCTCATTTGATGTTAGGAGCTGTTCATTACCATTAACTCTGCCCAAACTCCTCCCACTTTCATAGCAAATGTCGCATTTGCATACTAGCACTCATTACAGCATTATCGCCTGGATTAGGGCCCTAATGTGAAATGATAAATGACTCTAAAATCGTTCAGATATAATTTTATTTATTGATTGATTGATTGATTTTATATACTGACGTTCATCGGAACATCATGCCGGTTTACATTGCAGCTGATTAACAAAAGAGTGAAAATACAATAAACAGGGCGGGGGGAGGGGGAACAGCAAGAGAAAGAGGAGTGAGGACAGCAGTAGGAAAGAGAGGGAAAGAGAGGAGATGAAGAGGAACACTCGAACATTCGAAGCATATGAATTAACTAGAGGGATATATATACAAATTAGATGAAAAAATATTGGATCATTAATGGCAGGGACTGGGAGGGGTGGGGGAGGGAGGGAAAGGGTGAAGAGGAGGGTAACGGGGGAAATTATACTCCTTTATTTAGAGTCTTTGCTAGGGGCGAGGAGTAGAAGGAGAGAGGAAGCTGTGGGGAGGGGGGAGGGAGGGTGGGTAAGGTGAAAATCTTATACGTTAAGTTTGGTCAACTTCTGGATATGCCAATTTAAAGAGCCATGTTTTAAGCCCTTTTTTAAATTTACAAAGACTCGGTTCTAGGCGGAGAGCAGTGGGCAGGTGTTCCAAAGGGAAGGGGCAGCAATAGAGAAAGCTCTTTCTCTGGTGGAAGTGTGGTGTGCAGTTTTTAGGGGGGTGTGTGTAAAGTTCCAGCAACGTTGGATCTGGAGAGGCGGGTGGATGATCGGAAGTGTGGTGCATTATCGAGCCAGGTATGATTGTGATTGTACAACAGCTTTTTTTGTATTTTAAGCGGGAGGCAATGGGTAACCAGTGGAGGTCTTTTAGGATAGGGGTAATGTGATCGGATTTACGTGTGTTAGTGAGAATTCTGGCCATGGCATTTTGTAATAGTTGGAGGGGTTTAATTGTGGAGAGAGGGAAGCCCAGAAATAAGGAATTGCAGTAGTCAAGTTTAGATAAGATAGTTGCCTGTAGGACTGTGCGGAAGTCTTGGGTATATAGGAGGGGTCTAAATTTCTTTAGGATGTGCAATTTGAAAAAACCTATTTTTATGGTATTGTGGATGTGAGATTTGAAATTTAGATGTCGATCAAGAGAGACACCCAGATCTCTCACATTGTCGGTGACTGCGTCGGGGTGGGGGGGGGGGGGGGGGGAGGGAGTTACATAAGTCTGGGAGTGTGCGAGCTGAAGGATTGGAGATTGAAAGAAGCTCCATTTTAGTTACATTTAAGGCAAGATGTAGGTTAGAAAGAAGGGTGTTGATTGAGGTAAGGCAAGAGTCCCAGAAATGTATTGTTTTGGGAAGGGATCCTTGAAAAGGGATGAAGATTTGAACATCGTCAGCATACATGAAAAACTTTAGGCCAAGGTCAGAGAGCAGGTAGCAGAGAGGAAGGAGGTAAATGTTGAAGAGCGTGGATGAGAGGGAAGAGCCCTGGGGGATGCCCTGGGTGAGTGGGATGTGGGATGATTCATAGTTGTCTATTTTAATGGTGTAGTTTCTATTGTTGAGATAAGAGGAGAACCATTGTAGTGTTGTACCTGTGACACCAATTTCAGAAAGACGGATGAGGAGTATGGCATGATTGACGGTATCAAAGGCTGCGGATATGTCAAGGAGGGCAAGTATGTATGAGTGACTGTGGTCTAATCCCTTGAGTATAATGTCATTGAGAGTAAGAAGGAGGCATTCAGTATTTCGGGCTTTACGAAAACCGAATAGTGCTGGGTGGAGGGTGTTGTGGTCTTCAAGGAATTCGGTAAGTTGGGTATTGATTATTTTCTCCATTATTTTTGCTAAGAATGGCAGATTAGAAATGGGGCGATAGCTGGAATACTAGGGTCAAGGTTAGGTTTTTTTTTAGGAGGGGTTTGACTACTGCGTGTTTGAGAGGGTCAGGTACTTTGCCGTGTGAGATAGAACAGTTGATTATATCAGCCAGGGGATTGGAAATGGTGGCGGGGATAGAAAGAAGAGTCTTAGTATGGATTGTGTTGGCTGAGTGTGTGGTAGGTTTAGCCTTTTGAAGGATGTGTTCAATCTGTTGAGGAGAGGTGAGTTCAAGGGTTTAAAGGCTAGCATTCAACTTGTTGGGGAGGGGGTTGACAGGAGAGGGATTTGTGGGGAAACATTTGAGGACATTTGTGATTTTATTTTTAAAAAACAGGACAAGTTCCTCACATTTGGTACTGGCATTTTCTTCGGTGGAAGGGGGGAGGGGTGGTAAGTTCAGTGACATAGGAGAAGAGCACATTGGCATTATATTGGTAGTCGTGTATTTTTGCGGAATGGTAGTCTCGTTTAGCTTTCAGTGTGGATTGTCTGTATGAGTGAAGAGAGGATTTATAGGCAGCTGTGTGCGCTGGGGATGGGGTTTTGCGCCAGGCTCTTTCTTTATTTCTTAATTCATTTTTTAGCTTTTTTAATTCAGTGGTGTACCAAGGTTTTTTTACTGTCTTATTGTGTGAGATTTTTCTTTTGACTATAGGGCAGACTTCATTGGCTATGGAGGAGGTGAGATTATTCCAAGATGTTAGTGAAGCATCAGGGTTGGTAAGGTCAATGCTCAGTGATTTTTTCTCAAAAGCTGTGATGAGAATATCGGTTGTGCATGGTTTGCGGTAGGAGATGGTGCTATAGTGGGGGGTGGGGTGTTTAGGGTGAAAAGAGCATTGATAAGGGAGTGGTCAGACCAAGGGACCAGGGCTGCAGTAGGGATATGGTGAGAGTGGATGCTAGCATTGATGAAAATGAGGTCAAGCATATGACCTGCTTTGTGTGTGGGGATTGTGATCGGTTGTCTGAAACCTATAGCTTGAAGGGTGTTTAGGAAGAGCTCACAAGATGGAAAGAGAGGGAGGGCATCTACGTGGAGGTTAAAATATCCTAGAATGATGGCAGGGGTGTCTATATTGATGTTATCTGATAGGAATTCGATAAGGGGGGAAGGGTCTTCTTCGAGCTGCCCCGGGGGGGGGGGGGGCGTATAAGAGGCAGACTTGTAGCTCTTTTGCTTTGAAGAGGCCAATTTCGAGTTTATGGGGGGGCAGTGCAGTTTTGGGATTTGAAGTTGAGATGTTTTTTTGCAGCAAGGAGGAGGCCTCTGCCTCATTTTTTGGGTCTCGGGATTGAGAAAATATTGTAGGCCTGGGTAGGTAGTTGATTGATGAAAACCTGGTCAGTATTCTTAAGCCAGGACTCGGTAATGGCACAGATGTCTGGGTTGGTGTCGGTGAGCAGATCAAACAGAATCGGAGCATTTTTTGAGATCGATTGTGCATTAAAGAGAAGGATTGCTATGGTGGAGAGGCCTAGAAATTGTCTAAGGGGAGATACCATGATGGGTAGGAGGTGTTTGCTGTGTGTTGGTGGGCGGGGGTATAGGGTGGGGAAAGGTCTGTGGGAGGAGTGATGTATCCGTGTAATGGAGAGGGAGTACACTGAAAATTAGAGCAATTGATAGGGATAAGAGGAGTAGTAATTAATAACAAATATTGTTTCAGTGCAGGGGTATTTTGCTGAAATGGAGGCAATTGCATATAGATAAACAGTTGAACGAGAAAAGGCAATGGTAAAGAGGCTTGTCAGAGATTAATAGCAATTATGACTTTCACGTAGGAGTCCAAAAAGGGTTAGTTCTTGATGTAGAAGGGCAGCTTGGAGGCTCAGTGAGGTTGCCTGGAGGTTTCTGGTACTTGCGAGTCTTTACTTAATGTGACCCAGTTCGAGTCGCGGGGTATCAATGGAATCTTGATAGGAGATGAATTGTGCAGGAGATCTCATCAGGGAAAAACAGGGTGCCTGCAAGGGCACACAGGGGGCACAAATGGAATAAAAACATAAGAACTTAACAGCCATACTGAGTCAGACCAAGGATCCATCAATCCAAGGATCCTGTTTCAACAGTAGCCAAACTAGGTCACAAGAAACTGGCAGGATCTCAAATAGTAGATAGGTTCCATACTGCTTATGCCTAGGGATAAGCAATGGTTTTTCCCAAATCTACCTGTTTAATAGCATTTTAAGAACATTTCCTCCAGGAACTTGTACAAACCTTTTTTAAACCTAACTTAATTGCCTTTACCACATCCTCCAGCAATGAATTCCAGAGCTTAATTGTGAGTTGACTGGAAACATATTTTTCCAATTTGTTTTAAATGTGTCACTTAACTTCATGGTGTGTCCCCTAGTCTTTTTATATTTTTGAAAGTGTAAACAACTGATTTGCATCTACCTGTTCCATTCCACTCATGATTTTATAGAGCGCTATCATATCTTTCCTCAGTAATATCCTCTTCAAGCTGATGAACCCTAACTTCTTTAGTCTTTCCTTGTAGGGAAGTGTTCCATCTCCTTTATCATTTTAGTCATCCTTCTCTGTACTTTTTCTATTTCCATTGTATCTTTTTTTAGATAAAGTGACCAGAATTGCACACAGTACTCTAGAACTAGTTGCACCATGGAGCGATACAGAAATATAATGATATTCTCCATTTTATTCTCCATTCCTTTCCTAATAATTCCTAAAATTCTGTTTGCTTTTTTGACCACCATTGCACATTGAGCTGGCAGTTTCAATTATTTTTTCCTATTTGCATTGCTTTTTTTGTTTGTTGGTTATTATTTTTGTTTAGGTGTAGAAAAAAAAGAGTAGAAGGGAAAGAGCTCCCCCATCCCAATCCCCACCCACTGCTACCTTCCATTCTATCTTTATAGACTAACCCACTAATTAGGAGTTGAACTACACAGGAAAATTTGATATTGGTTGCCTGAGAAACATGAGGAAGTAATTTAGATAAATTTAGTCATTTATGAAATCAGAACATTTAAGTAAAGTTCAGGGGAAGCTTAATTAGTAATACCATTGTAAATACATCAGGTATTTTATTTGTAGTTGGTCTGATCTTCAGTAGCTAAGGCAACAAGATTATTTATAGAATATACACTTAATAGATACAAAAGCACATTTTATAAACTCAAGGGGGGGGGGGGGGGGCTGGAAAATTGTGTGCACTGTACTTATTAGTGACCTTAGACAAATAAATACAAAATTAACCATAACCATAAGAAATAGCAGGTTGATTAGAGATCATAGGTAAACATATTAAGATCATAGATTAGGATAAATTACAAGTCAAGAGTTAGAGAAAAATACTGCTTTGCATCAGTAAGGGGAGGGATAGCAAGTGATTTAGGTTATTTTTTGACTTCTGCAAATAGAACAATTTAAGTAAATTTCTTCTGAGCTTGATTGCTAGCACCATATTTGATATTTATGGTAATAATAATTTCTAGTTGCTCTGGTGTACTTTTATACACTCAACAACAAGAGTCTACAAAGGGACCAATACAAAACTATATACTTCGTATATTTATTATAATATTTGGCCAGCCACAGGTTGGCCCCACAACAAGCCACACTCACTTCAGAATGCCATGGGACCTCAGCACAGCAGGGATGCTGCCATCAGCATCATCGTGGTGTCATCCCTAGGCATGTGTGGACACCATTTGTCAAACTAAGAAGGTCCTGTGACAGGAACTAGAGGAGGATGACATTAGCACTGTGGGGTATTTAAACCCTTGTCACAATCCCAGTTGGCACCTCAGCAACAGGTCATCCTGCGAGCCTTGCCTACACAGTGCATTGTTTCGTCCTGCCTTGTCTTCAGCTCCTCATCCTGCCATGTCTCCAACTCTTTGTCCTGCCTTGCCTCCCTCTCTCTGATTGATTCTCGGTCTTAAGCTTTGCCTAGATACCCAATGCTGCCTGATCTCTGCCTGCCACGACCTTTGCCTGGATACTCAACACTGCCTGACCTCCACCTGCCCTGACCTTTGCTTGGATACCCAATATTGCCTGATCTCTGCCTCCCCTGACCTGTTCCTGGATACCAGACACTGCCTGATCTCTGTCTGCCCTGACCTTGGCCTTGTTACTGACTCCTCCTGTTACGATCCCCCCTGTTGCTGCGCTACAGGAGGTATCTCACCTTCCACTGGAGGCCGCCTCGGAGCCAGGGCCTCGCCTGTGTTCCATCCAGGACTTGCTCCAGGGCCTGAGAGGCCTAGCTGTTCCTGAGGCCTGCCTGTGGCTTGCTTGGCTGTTTGGACTTCCTGGTTTCCAGCCACGCCCGTATCCCTAGGGGCGGGCCCGCAGCTCTCCACCTTACTTATAGGACCAGCGAGGGGCGGTCCAGGTAAACTCCTCCCAGGGAGTTACCCACTTCAGCTGTATAAAAGGACTTTCTTGTCAGTTCCTCAGTGCCTTCAGATTGGGTTACACAGTTGTCTGTGACCTCTTCCGATCCAGGTCTTCCGTGGTCGTCCGTGCCTTGATGGTTCCCTGTCCAATGTCTCTGCCTTGATGTCTGTTCCGGATGTTACCTGATGTCTGTTCCTGACTCCATGCCTGATCCAGTTCCCGCCTTTCCTACCTGCTTGGGGCTGCCAGGAGTGCAGCAACCCACCACTTCCTCTTCCCTGCGCGTGTCACGCTCCCGCGTTTGTGGGACAGGGTGGTCCGTGACCAGTCCAGCCATGCTGGCTGTGTAGGGCGCCTTGAGAGTCAGTGCCCATGTCTTGCTTCAGCCCTTGCCCTGATGTCTTCGATGTCTTGCTTCAGCCTGTCTTGGATGTCTTGCTTCAGCCCCCGTCTGACGTCTTCTGTGTAAGGACTCTGTCTGCCCTCGCCTCTGTCTGGCCTGCCACCCATTGCCGTACCCAGCGGCAGGTCCGAAAGGGCCGGGAACAGTCGGAGGACCGTTCATCAATCAACATCCCCGTGTTGGTTGCCATGGGCGTGCAGGTCCGGCTGAGGGTCAGACTCCACTCCTTACTCCCTGCTACTGTACCCGCCTGGCTCACCATGCCTGCTCGGCTCACCTCCCACGGTGTGGCTTGGGGCTCCTCCCTAAGTCTTGCCGTGGCCCAAGGGCTCACCACCTGCTTGAGACGACCGCGTTTCGCGCGCGCTCGTAACAGAATCCGAAGGCCATGAGCTCGGTGAGCTGTGCTCGTGATGGACTTGTTTGGTTCCAGAATGTTTCCTTCGTCTGCTTTTGTTTCACGACCTGCTGGAGGTGCCAGCTTCTGCTATTGATTACGACCTGCTGGAGGCACCAGCTGTTTGGGTTCCCACGACCTGCAGGAGGCGCCTGCGCCCAAACCATCTGTTCCTTTTGCCCAGGATGGAGATCCACGACCTGCAGGAGGCGCCTGCGCTCCTCCTGATGTTGCTGTAGTTTGTGCCCGCCCTCCCCCCCTCTTGCATCTTGCTTCTGCTGTGGTCTTGCTTGTGCCCTTTGCTGTGTGCCTGGGTATGCTCGTTTGTGCTGTTGGCCCTGTGTTGCTCGTTTGTGCTGTTGGCCCTGTGTTGCTCGTTTGTGCTGTTTTCCCGCGTTGCTTGTTTGTCCTGTTTTCTGTCCTTCATTTGTTCTGTTCTGTTCCCGCTTGTGGGCTCCTGTCCTGCTCGTTCCCGCGTTTTGTTTCCCCCACTTCCTGTCTCTCGCCCTTTGCTCTTTCACCCTTCGCTCTTTCGCTCTCCGCTCTCTCGCTCGTTGCTCTTTCGCTTGGGGCACCTTTGCTCTCCGTTCCCTTGTTCTCCGTTCCTTTGTTCTCAGTTCCCTTGCTCTCCGCTCCTTCGCTCTCTGTTCCCTTGCTCTCTGCTCTCTCGCTCTCTGTTCCCTTGCTCACTGCTCTCTCGCTCTCTGCTCCCTTGCTCTCCGCTCCCTCGCTCTCCGTTCCCTTGCTCCCTCTTTTGTATTTGTGTGTGTCGGTCGCGCAGTCTCCGTTCGTTCGGTCGCTGCTCGCGCGGTCTCCGTTCGTTCGGTCGCTGCTCCCTTGATCCCGTGCTCCCTCAGTCTCGTGTTCCCTCGGTCTCGTGTTCACGTCGTCCCTTGTTCCCTCGGTCTCGTGTTCGCGTGGTCCCGTGTTTCCTTGGTTTTGTTTGCTCCCGGTCTTGTGCTCTTGGTCTCTCGTCGTGTTTGCTTGCTTGTTTGTGGTGCGTGTTTGCTTGCTTGTTTGTGGTGCGTGTTTGCTTGCTTGTTTTTCTTGCTTGTTTTTTGTTTTTGGTCCCTCTGAAAGGGGGGGGATTCTTTAAGGGGGGGTACTGTTACGATCCCCCCTGTTGCTGCGCTACAGGAGGTATCTCACCTTCCACTGGAGGCCGCCTCGGAGCCAGGGCCTCGCCTGTGTTCCATCCAGGACTTGCTCCAGGGCCTGAGAGGCCTAGCTGTTCCTGAGGCCTGCCTGTGGCTTGCTTGGCTGTTTGGACTTCCTGGTTTCCAGCCACGCCCGTTTCCCTAGGGGCTGGCCCGCAGCTCTCCACCTTACTTATAGGACCAGCGAGGGGCGGTCCAGGTAAACTCCTCCCAGGGAGTTACCCACTTCAGCTGTATAAAAGGACTTTCTTGTCAGTTCCTCAGTGCCTTCGGATTGGATTACACAGTTGTCTGTGACCTCTCCCGATCCAGGTCGTCCGTGCCTTGATGGCTCGCTGTCCAGTGTCTCTGCCTTGATGTCTGTTCCTGATAAGAACATAAGAAAATGCCATACTGGGTCAGACCAAGGGTCCATCAAGCCCAGCATCCTGTTTCCAACAGTGGCCAATCCAGGCCATAAGAACCTGGCAAGTACCCAAAAACTAAGTCTATTCCATGTAACCATTGCTAATGGTAGCGGCTATTCTCTAAGTGAACTTAATAGCAGGTAATGGACTTCTCCTCCAAGAACTTATCCAATCCTTTTTTAAACACAGCTATACTAACTGCACGAACCACATTCTCTGGCAACAAATTCCAGAGTTTAATTGTGCGTTGAGTAAAAAAGAACTTTCTCCGATTAGTTTTAAATGTGCCCCATGCTAACTTCATGGAGTGCCCCCTAGTCTTTCTACTATCCGAAAGAGTAAATAACCAATTCACATCTACCCGTTCTAGACCTCTCATGATTTTAAACACCTCTATCATATCCCCCCTCAGTCGTCTCTTCTCCAAGCTGAAAAGTCCTAACCTCTTTAGTCTTTCCTCATAGGGGAGTTGTTCCATTCCCCTTATCATTTTGGTAGCCCTTCTCTGTACCTTCTCCATCGCAATTATATCTTTTTTGAAATGCGGCGACCAGAATTGTACACAGTATTCAAGGTGCGGTCTCACCATGGAGCGATACAGAGGCATTATGACATTTTCCGTTTTATTCACCATTCCCTTTCTAATAATTCCCAACATTCTGTTTGCTTTTTTGACTGCCGCAGCACACTGCACCGACGATTTCAATGTGTTATCCACTATGACACCTAGATCTCTTTCTTGGGTTGTAGCACCTAATATGGAACCCAACATTGTGTAATTATAGCATGGGTTATTTTTCCCTATATGCATCACCTTGCACTTATCCACATTAAATTTCATCTGCCATTTGGATGCCCAATTTTCCAGTCTCACAAGGTCTTCCTGCAATTTATCAAATCTGCTTGTGATTTAACTACTCTGAACAATTTTGTGTCATCTGCAAATTTGATTATCTCACTCGTCGTATTTCTTTCCAGATCATTTATAAATATATTAAACAGTAAGGGTCCCAATACAGATCCCTGAGGCACTCCACTGTCCACTCCCTTCCACTGAGAAAATTGCCCATTCAATCCTACTCTCTGTTTCCTGTCTTTTAGCCAGTTTGCAATCCACGAAGGGACATCGCCACCTATCCCATGACTTTTTACTTTTCCTAGAAGCCTCTCATGAGGAACTTTGTCAAACGCCTTCTGAAAATCCAAGTATACTATATCTACCGGTTCACCTTTATCCACATGTTTATTAACTCCTTCAAAAAAGTGAAGCAGATTTGTGAGGCAAGACTTGCCCTGGGTAAAGCCGTGCTGACTTTGTTCCATTAAACCATGTCTTTCTATATGTTCTGTGATTTTGATATTTAGAACACTTTCCACTATTTTTCCTGACACTGAAGTCAGGCTAACCGGTCTGTAGTTTCCCGGATCGCCCCTGGAGCCCTTTTTAAATATTGGGGTTACATTTGCTATCCTCCAGTCTTCAGGTACAATGGATGATTTTAATGATAAGTTACACATTTTTACTAATAGGTCTGAAATTTCATTTTTTAGTTCCTTCAGAACTCTGGGGTGTATACCATCCGGTCCAGGTGATTTACTACTCTTCAGTTTGTCAATCAGGCCTACCACATCTTCTAGGTTCACCGTGATTTGATTCAGTCCATCTGAATCATTACCCATGAAAACCTTCTCCATTACGGGTACCCTCCCCAACATCCTCTTCAGTAAACACCGAAGCAAAGAAATCATTTAATCTTTCCGCGATGGCCTTATCTTCTCTAAGTGCCCCTTTAACCCCTCGATCATCTAACGGTCCGACTGACTCCCTCACAGGCTTTCTGCTTCGGATATATTTTAAAAAGTTTTTACTGTGAGTTTTTGCCTCTACAGCCAACTTCTTTTCAAATTCTCTCTTAGCCTGTCTTATCAATGTCTTACATTTAACTTGCCAATGTTTATGCTTTATCCTATTTTCTTCTGTTGGATCCTTCTTCCAATTTTTGAATGAAGATCTTTTGGCTAAAATAGCTTCTTTCACCTCCCCTTTTAACCATGCCAGTAATCGTTTTGCCTTCTTTCCACCTTAATGACCACGCCTCTTGGACATTTTTTACTTTTGTAGCTGCTCCTTTCAGTTTTTTTCTAACAATTTTTCTCATTTTATTAAAGTTTCCCTTTTGAAAGTTTAGCACGAGAGCCTTGGATTTGCACACTGTTCCTTTTCCAGTCATTAAATCAAATTTGATCATATTATGATCACTATTGCCAAGCGGCCCCACCACTGTGGGGCCGCTTGGCCGATGTTACCTGATGTCTGTTCCTTACTCCATGCCTGATCCAGTTCCCGCCTTTCCTACCTGCTTGAGGCTGCCAGGAGTGCAGCAACCTTTCCTGCTTGAGGCTGCCAGGAGTGCAGCAACCCACCGCTTCCTCTTCCCTGCGCGTGTCACGCTCCCGCGTTTGTGGGACAGGGTGGTCCGTGACCAGTCCAGCCGTGCTGGCTGTGTAGGGCGCCTTGAGAGACAGTGCCCATGTCTTGCTTCAGCCCTTGCCCTGATGTCTTCGATGTCTTGCTTCAGCCTGTCTTGGATGTCTTGCTTCAGCCCCCGTCTGACGTCTTCTGTGTAAGGACTGTCTGCCCTCGCCTCTGTCCGGCCTGCCGCCCATTGCCGTACCCAGCGGCAGGTCCGAAAGGGCCGGGAACAGTTGGAGGACCGTTCATCAATCAACATCCCCGTGTTGGTTGCCATGGGCGTGCAGGTCCGGCTGAGGGTCAGACTCCACACCTTACTCCCTGCTACTATACCCGCCTGGCTCACCATGCCTGCTCGGCTCACCTCCCACGGTGTGGCTTGGGGCTCCTCCCTAAGTCTTGCCGTGGCCCAAGGGCTCACCACCCGCTTGAGACGACCGCGTTTCGCGCGCGCTCGTAACACCTCCTGCCCACTATCTATGGCTCTGTCACCTAAACCTGCCAGCCCCAGAACGCAAGGGCTCAACTTATGGGGGAAGGGGTTGGAATAAAGTTTCTTTTACAGTCCAAGCGGGTCGGCCTATGTCTGTGGGGGCCCAGTTGGTTTGCCAGCCGGGCAGCATCAATCTCACCACAGCAAAAGGGCTCACACTACATGACAGTTTGCTGAGGCCATGAGTTTAGTGGACTCGTTCTCTGCTCAGGCCGTACATCATTTGGCCCACTGAGTCCAGCAGCAGCAAGATCAGCTGAACCAAATAGCAGGCCTCCTTCAAGGTTTCGCTATCTGAATGGATACCATGCAAGCTTGACCTCCCATACCAGTACCTTCTATGCCATCTACACTGGTGCCTGTCTGCGCCCAGACCAATGCTCCACCTGGCTCCTCCTCCTAGGTATGACAGAGGGTTTATCAAGCAATGCTTCATGCATTTTTGATTGTGGAAAAAGCTATATTATGGTTCTTCTTGACATCTCAGCTGCATTTCAATCCACTGATATTGAGAACATGTCTTGTAGAGATTGGTATGTTTGACACTGTCCTGAAGTGGTTTGTCTCTCTTATCAGACCACTCACAACATATGCTATTGGCATCCTTACTTAATATCTACTTAATGCCATTATGCAAACTACTTGGTGGTCTGAGGCTTAATGTTTATATCCATGCAGATATTATACTTTTATTAACACTGTAAAACACCTACAGACATATCTGGCTGCCACCGACAAATGGCTATTTCATAATCACCTTTCCCTGAATATTGCAAACACTGAGATAATATATTTGACAAGGTGTCCCCTCACTGAAGAACTGTGATAAAAACAGTTTTCCCCTCTAGCTAAAAAAAAGGGTGTAGGTAATCCCATGCTACTGTGAGTTAATCTACCATATTCTGCAGTAGAAGATCCCAATTTGCATTAACTCTTCCCATGTGCATAAAAAATTTAAAATTTGCAAGCTAACTTAAGTTGCAATATTTATTGCATGCCTTAGACCCATTTAACGCATGTTTGGGCCCTATCAGTTTTTGATGAGTGACCCAGTTAGATTGTGAGTCCTCTGGGAACAGGTAAAATATCTACTGTCCTGAATATAACCCACCTTGAGCCACAATGAAAAGGGGTGAACAAAATAAAATATTGGGCAATTCTTATATTGGGCAATGCTTATGGATCTTTCATCAGCTTTTGACACCCTAGACCAGAGCTTTCCAAAGTGTGTGTCGCGACACTTTGGTGAGTCGCCTGAGGTGTGCCGGTGTGTCGCGCAAGCCCGGTGCATGTGACACACCGGCAAGTGGGAGCCAATGCGGCCGCCGGTGGAGCTCATCCCACTGGCGGCTGAGCAGCGAAGAATCGTTGTGCTGTGTGCCGCAGACACACAGCCGGAAGATCGGTAAGGCCGTGGTGAGTTCACGTCACCACGGCCCGAAGAAAAAGGGCACGTCTAAACGTGCAGGTGCTCCGCCTCCTTCCTGCCCACGCGGCCCCGGAAGAAAAATGTTGCCGGAGCCGCACGGGCAGGAAGGAGATGAAGCAGCCGCGTGCAGAAGAGGAGCCGCGTTGTTGCAACGGGCGAGAAGAGGCCCGGTAGCAGGGCCCCCACCGCGGATCGGATTGGCCCGAGAAGATCAGGGCCGCTGCAGAGCCGATCCTGCAGCGACCCGTGAAGAGGAGGCCCAGAGGTAAGAGAGAGGCTGAGGGCCCGTAGAGTGCGTGTATTAGCTGAGTTGAGAGATTGGGTGCCTGTATGAGCTGAGCTGAGTTGAGAGATTGGGTGCCTGTATGAGCTGAATTGAGAGATTGTGTGCGTGTATGAGATGAGTTGAGAGATTGGGTGCCTGTGTGGAGAGATTGGGTGTGGGAGTGAGGATCTCAATGTTTGCAGAGACAGCATGTGAGAGCCTGTGTGTGTGTGAGAGAGAGATAGCATGTGACAGTGAGAGCCTGTGCATGAGCAAGACAGCATGTGGGAGTGAGAGAGAGCCTGGGTGTGTGAGAGTCAGACAGCATGTGCAAGAGAGAGACTGTGTATGAATGATTGTATGAGAGAGAGAGCATGTGAGAGTGAGAGCCTGTGTGTGTGTGTGTGTGAGAGAGAGAAAGCATGTGAGAATGAGAACCTGACTGTATGTTTGAGGGAAGAAGATAGATGGAGAGAAAAGAAATAGAAAAAAAGACAATATGAAATGAATTGGCAAAAAAATAAGAAAGGGGAGGTGGAACAAAAAAGCCTGGGACCAACCAATTAGAAAACTAAGATCAGACAGCAAAGGTAAAAAAAAAAAAGAAATAAATTACTTTTTACTGATTGGCACATGTAATCTTTGTTAATGTCAAGAGTAGCACTTTCTCTATGCGGATCTCACAATGTACGAGATCAACATGGAGGAACTGGAAACCCACAGGGCCTGCACAGAGGAGGCAGCAGAATGGGCTTCAGTGCCAATAGCAGCAATCAGCGCCTCCCCAATAGCCATGCGGCATCAGTGGCAGCAGAGGAATGAGAGAGGCTCCGAGGTTGCTGGCAAAAGAAAGAGAGGGGGTCTGCCTTTAGTGTGTGCATGTGTATGAATGGGTGCCTGCCTGGGGGTGTATGTGTGTGAATGGATGGGTACCTGCCTGGGGGATGGTGAGGGAGTGGTGTGAAAATGAATGGGAGCCTGCCTGGGGGTGAGTTTTAGTGTGTGAGAATGACTGGGAGCTTGCCTGGGTGTGTGTGTTTGTGTGAGAATGATTGGGAACTTGCCTGGGTGTGTGTGTTTGTGTGTATGTGAGGGAGCCAGAGAGAGTATGTATGAGAAAATCCAGGGGAGTAAGAGTTTGTGTGTGGGGTGTGTGTGGAGGGGGAGAGAGTGTCTTAGAGCCTGAGAGTGTGTCAGTGTCTGTGAGAGCGAGAGGTTATGGTGGGATAAGAGCATGAATGTGTATGTATGTGACAGTGTATGTGTGAGAGAGAATGGACATGTGAGTCTGTGTGAGAGAGGATAACCTCTGGGAAATTGTAAAAAATGTATATGATTTTAATTAATAGAAATTCAATTTATCAGTAGTTTTAAAATATTCTTTTATTAGTATGGTTTACTATTATAACTGATGCTTTATGTTTCTTGATTTTATTTGTTTTATGAGGAATGGTGGTTCTGTTTTTCCATTGTTAATACACAGAGTCTGGCTTCTTGGAGTTTCCATTTCAGTTTTTGTCTAATTTGTGCTTTATTTTGTATTCTGTATTTGGTGAGGGTCTGTCTCTGCTCTGTGTGTGTGACCATGATGAGAGATTCTGCTAGCATAGGGATCTATAGCGATCGGGTTTGTTTTGTTTCCTCAATAGGTGGTGTATTGGTATTCTAGGACCCAGTGTAATATTTACCCATGCTTTTTCACAGGTAGGGTTATTGTTGTTTGAGTCCTTGGTGTTATTACTGTTATGTTACAATGGGATTGCAGTATAGATTTTGAGTGTCTTTTTTGCGAGGTTTTATTTTAGTTCACAATGTGCCTGGCAGTGGAAGGTGTTTGTTCCACTGTTACTGTGAGGTGACACCAGCATTTGAAAATATCTTTTAGTATGATGAGCTGTAAGGGAAACATCCAAGCTCCATTGTTTGGGGGAATTTCAGTGGATGCACAGAGTTACAGAACTGGAGGTGCAGGATTTATATTGACATTCTGTCCCTTCCTATAAATTCCAGATTTCACTCTCATAGCCATATAGAATTAGTTGAATGAGGCTATCAAATAATTATATAGTGTGAAACTGGCCAGCTTTTTAAAATTATGCAGAAGACCCTTTGGACTTTTTTATTAACACCAAATATTCAAAAGCTGTGTTCATCCCATCAAGCTCATATCTCATTAAAGAGGTAAATTGAATAACACAATAACTTTGTTTTATTATTGTTACTCATAAATTATAACAATAACATTAATCTTGGAATATTATATATTTTTAATATAAACGAAAGGTTTTCACAAGATATGTTGTGTCGTGAAACATTTTATTATGTATATATTTAAGGAAACATACATAAATTGTCGAAATACATTTCGTTCATTTAACCTTTAACCTCCAGTTTGCTTGTAGACTAATTACTGTGTCCCGAAATTATGTTTGTCTAAAAAGTGTGTCACCAACATGAAAAGTTTGGAAAGCTCTGCCTTAGGGAATAGCCACTGCTATTAATTTCATCAGTAGCATGGGATCTTCTTAGTGTTTGGATAATTGCCAGGTTCTTGTGGCCTGGTTTGGTCTCTGTTGGAAACAGGATGCTGGGCTTGATGGACCCTTGGTCTGACCCAGCATGGAAATTTCTTATGTTCTTATGTACCTCAGCCTGATTTTTTACTGAAGACATCTCTGAAGTCTCGATAAAGAGCAGGCAACCCTGGCAAGGTAGGAGTAGAATGACAGAGTTCAAGAGAAGAGGTCAAGATTCTGGTTATGCATTGCTCCTGGCAGGTGGGACTCCAGTTGGAGAGTTGCAAGGATCCTCAGTCAATTTGGGGCTGATGTTTTGACAGCCAGGGCAGGCCAAAGATTACTGTATTTACAGTCTTCAGTCAAATGTACAGATGAAAGGTCTCCTGATGAAAAAGACTGGTTCACATAAAAAGCAGGGCCATGGTCTTGGTTATGCGCCTGGGTAGGGGTTTGCTAGAGATGGAGGATTCAACCATTGGAGTCTTCAGCATTTCCATAGGATGACATGCTAGTGCACATTCAATTCATCTAGAAAGCTACTGGCCTCTCTGTAGTCCAGGAGGATTTGTAAATGTATTATGGAGTTGTTCACGGTCAAACTTAATGGCAACAGGACTTGTGGAGCGGTACTTTGTTGACCTAAGGTGGCCTATGGGGTGAGTCTAAGGTGATCTACCTGCATCGGTTCCTCGATGGGATCAGGCAGTTCATGCATTCCAGAGGGAACCACAGGTGAGTGGAATTGCGGTGCTAGATGTAACAGGTGATGGACCTGGCCTCGCTCCCAGAAACACTCATTGAAGCAGAGGGCTAGCTGAATAACTGAGCGAATGAGCTCTTCCAGTGAATCTGGTATTTCTCGCCCCACCAGCTCATTCTTGATGATCTCCAATAGGCCTTGCCAAAATATAGTTACTAAGCTGTTGTCACACCACTGTAGTTCCAAGGCTTGTGTTCAAACTTGAACTATGAACTCCCCATCAGATTGGGAACCCTAGTGAATCTGAAAAAAGTCAGATGCAGCCAAAGATGTTCATCCTGGTTCATCAAAAATGAGATGAATGTCATGGCAGAATTGATCTAGGTTTCCTACAATAGGATCTTCCCGCTCCCATAGCCCAGGTGAGAATGGCTCCTCCCAATAAAGGTAATATGAAGGTTACTCAGGTTTTGTCAGTAGGGAAGAGGGATGCCTGCAGGATGAAGTGCATATGACACTGATTGTTGAACTCTCAATATTCCTGTGGGTCACCGTGATACCTCAGCGAAGGAAGTAGTCAAGGAAGTTGCGGAGTGGGAAGTATTGGGGCCAATGGTGGAGGTGCTAAGGCTGATGCTGACTGTGAAGAAAGTACATCCATCCGGACAGCCAGTCTTTCCAAAAACCCCATAATCTGGTCCAGTATATTCTATTGCTGCTGAAATCATTGTCCACACCTGGAATGGCATGGAACACCGTCAGCTCTGCGGGGTCCATGGCCTTCGGAAACTGTAAGGAGGACAGCCCTTGCTGGTGTCAGGGGGGTAGCCCTCTGGCTATTCTGTAAGCCCTTACAGACTAACTGTGTTATGATTTGTTGGTGTGTGGACCCTTGGCCTGAGATGCAAGTTGTTACTGCCTGTGGGGAGGTGTCCCACAGGTCCACACCATTGGGAGGAGAGGTATAGGCACAGTAGGGAGCTCTGGGCACAGTGATGGAGAGGTCCCCAGGGACCAGGAGGTTACCCCAGTAGGTTGGCAGACTGGAGGCAGTACCTGGGCTGAGACCCTGAAGGGAGAGGCACCAGACAGACTGCGGAGCAGAAGGCATAGGACTAGCTGTGCAGGACGTTCTCTAGGAAGGTAGCCAGGGGGCGGAGCAGTGCAGTGTAGAGGGCATAGATGTAGTGATACAGGCCAACCCGCGGAGCAGGGAAGCCTGAGCCAGATCTCTGCTGCTGACATAGGCAGGAACCCGGAGAGCGGAAGAATGCTGGCAGTCTTGTGTAGATATAACCCCGAGGAGCGGGGCAGCAGACAGTCACTGAGAGCACGAGAGCCCAGCCTCGAGGAGCTTTTCAGTGATATTCCTATCACTGAAAAGTCTTTAGAGTTAGTAGGTGCAGCCCGAGGAGCGGGGAGGCACAGACAGAGTTGCGTAGGACACAGGCACAACCCGAGGACCGGGAAATCCTTGTCAAACTCACAGGTTGCCGCAGTGTTCTAGGGAAGACCCAAGTAGTAGTAGCCCTGGAGGCACAGAGCCAGCCTGAGGAGTGGGGTAGGCCAGAAGAGCAAGTCCCCGTGGAGCGCACACTGACCCCCAAGGAGCGGGTGCCAGTCAGGGTCCAGGAGCAAGGCAAGAAGCGTAGTCTCAGGACACATAGGCAGGAGTTGTAGACACGTACGGAACTTGTTGCCAAGTCGGCTAGGTGGAGCTTAAGTACAGAAGTCTGATGACATCATCAAACAGGGACACCCCCGAGGTTCCCGCTGAAGAGACTTCAAAGGTGGCACCGATGACACGCGTGCCTAGGAAGGCCTGACATCATTGTGGGAAGTAGCGGCGTCCATGCCACCATGAGGAGCCCTGGGGAACGCGTTGGTGTAGGCTGTCCTGCGCTGCGAGCAGACCAGGGGAGGACAGGAAAGCGGAGCAAGAAGTGAGTACTCGCGACCAACAGGCATAACAAACTGTAGGCAGTGTAGACACTTGTGTCTACACTGCCTACACTAAGTGCTGCATGGGAGACCCGGGTGTCTACCTTGACCATGGCTCAAGACCATGGGTCCAAGACCAAGCACTGAGTAGAATAGGCAAAAGCAACAAAGTCCGACAAGTGATCCAAGGTCAGGGCAGGCAGCAGGCAGATGAGATCCAACACAGTCCGGGTCTGAGGCAGGCAGCAAGCAGACAGAATCCAGAATAGTCCAAGGTCAAGACAAGCAGCAAGCAGGCAGAATCCAGAACAGTTTGAGGTCAAGACAGGCAGTATCCATAACTAGACATACAGCAAGCAAGGAAGGGACCAGGAACAGGCCAAGGAATCTGTTGCCGAGGCAAGGAATCCAATTTCAGTCATGCTTGGGGCGACTACCCGACTCTCCCATCAAAGTACACAGAATCGTGTCACAGATGCGCCCACATGCCTATGTGTTCCTCTGCTGGGTCTTGGTTATGCATGTGTCAGAGCACCCAATGGTGGCTCACTGCCATGCAGTAAACATCCAGTGCAAGGGACTCTGGGAAGATGGCTGGATGCTAACACTATTCTGGCAAAACTTTTAATTTTTGGAACATGATTCCATTGTGATGGCTAAACCGAATGACGGTATATAAAAACGAATAAATAAATAAAATAAATAATATCCTATGTTTCCTTGGAGTTATTCCATCAATATGCCTTAGCCCTGGAGGCTAAACTTCCCTCCTCCTTCAGAGAATCCATGCCATGACTGTAGAACTGACTCAGGATTTAGCCCTGGCATAGTCCAAGTTAACCAGTGCACTGGGAAGAGGGACTACACAGGTTTGAACAAGAGTCTCCAAGTCCAGAAATTCAAAGCAGGAGCATTCCCAGTTTCATTTGGGCCATGGCAGCTCATGTTGTACCACCAGAACCACACCTCTCTTCCAGTGGTAGCTATGTAAATCCCACTGCTTTGGTGCTGGCCATATAGCATGAGAAGCAGCAGGGGACAGAAGAAAGTGTATCTCTTCTGCTACTGCTCCCACCTCCCCTAGCAACTTAGCGGTTCTTCTCAAGACCACAACCAATTGGTGATAGAAGGCAGCAGAAGTAGCGACATAAGAACCATAAGCACTTTCTGCATGTCCTGTGATCCCTCATAACACTCTACCAGAATGACTATGATTATTTTAGAAGGGCAGAAAATAATCAAAGAGGGATGAGAGAAAAAAGTGAGAAGGAAGGAGCAAGAACAGATGAGGGAATGCTGTTAGCAGAAGCTTCATCTACTGGTGGTTGAGCAGAAATTGTGAGTATTGACTAGCTAGGGAAAGTTTGTATCTAAATAATAAATATTGCAAAATAATTCAGTTGAGGGTTGAACTAAGTTGCAAGTTTGAATTAATCATTTGTGCAGTTTGAGGCTTAAATTTAATTCTGTGTATATGTGCTGGGTGTGTAATGTAAGGTTTCAATTTTCCAAAACTTTATATTTATGCAATTTTGCAAACATTATTACAAGAATACCTCCTGTTAATCAGAAATATTGAGATTCCAAGTCATAATAAACAAATGGAGGAAAAAAATATAGGAAATCTCAACCTTTAACCTGCAATTTTAGGAAGGGGGAGAAGAAAGAAAATAAGATAGGGAGAAATACCAAACATAATAAAATTAAACAAGAAATAACAGAAGACCCAGGGAACAATCAGCTATTCTTAGCCATTCCAGTTACCACCTCCTGCTGCAGTAGGGCCACTTAGTTTTCTTGGCTATGTTTTTTTTGTTTCTTGGTTTTATGTTATTTTAAATTATGTACGTTTTTGTTGTCAGCCATCCTGAGCTATGTGAGGGGCAGAAATAACTATGAGAAACAAATAAATAAAGGCTCTCAGTTGATGTAAGGCAAAAAAAAAAAAAATTAACCTGAGCACAAGTAAATAGACATTTACATGGGTATCGCAATAAGAAAGAAGCACCAAGAGCTTTAGTCTCAGCACAAAGACAAAAACAATCTTTCTTTTCTCCTGAGTTAATCTAGTTACATTGGGGAAACTCCCAGAGACATTGCCCCATACATTTCTCTGAAGCATTTTGAAAATATAATTGAAAAACCATATCCATATTTATAAGTATCTTAAGACTGCTGCCTTCAAATGTTGAGATGGCCTGGAAACAATTTAGGCTCATGAATTGTTCTTATCTGATGATTTCCCTTGGACTGTTTGTCGGGTCAAATCACTATGAATCTCACTTTCTTCCCATATAACCCAATCAATTTTTTTTTTTTTACATATCAAGCTATTTGGAACCCTTGGATTATGAACAAGACTGGACTCTCTGCTTCTCATTCCTGTTGGTCTTGTGGTACAGATAAGGCTGCACTGTCCCACCTGTTATATTATTATCTGCTTACACTCACTTTTTGGCAAACTGTTTGGGACATGATATCGCAAATGTTACTCCTCACTTGTCCATTATCAAACAATAAAATTGTGCTAAAATCTAGGGATGTGCATTCATTTTCAACGAATGTGCAATCCGCAATGCATAAGTCCCTGTTCATTTGATTCATGGGTTCACAAAACGCATGGTGATCCCCATGGATAAAACATATCATATTAGTTTCAATCTTTTGGTTCGCAATGATTTCTTAGCGGCCGTTTGAAATAGGAGAAGGCCATGTGGGAGTATCCATAGCATAAATCAGCCCTTTCCTGTGAGTCATAAGTGACCTCACTATCCCTGTCATAGAGTGGGTCAGACAGGTTGGCAAGGAGACGAAGAAGGCAACCTATCAGAGCTAAGCATTTTTCTAATGCCGCCAATCGCCGCTCTCACTCAGTGCTCTGTGACTCTGTTCCTGATGACGCTGTACTATTTATACCTTAAGCACGTGGTGTGCCACGCTCTTTCTTTGCGGGTGTTGTCCGGGGAGGTGGCTTTACTCAGAGCTAGTCAGAGTGTCTCAAATCTGTATTCAATTGCTAGCTACTTTGATAGAATTTTCCATTGAAAAAGATATTTGTTCATTTTTGCTGCAGTGTCAGCCAGGCTTTTTTTGACCGCACTTTTTTTTTATTGAACTCAGACAGTCTCTCTGACTCTCCCACTGAGACAAGCTGCCAGTAGTGGCATTTTGCTGCTTATCTTACCCGCCCCCTGGTGTAGGTTGGTGCAGGCACAGGCAGGGTGTGGGTGGGAGATAGTGTGAGTTGGTATTTTCAAACAAGAAGCAGCATTACTAGGAATTGTGCTTGCTCAGGCTTCCAGTCAAGTCTTTTCTCTGTTTCATTTTTTTGTGCACCAGAGCAGTCTCAGTTGTAGTGTACATCAAGGCACTGCACCGTGTGTCTGTGGGCAGTTTTCCAGACTCACATATATTGGGACAGTAGTGCTCTTTTAAGCCAAATCCCCAGTAGGCCTCTTTTGTAGTTAAAAGTTTGGTGTGTGCACATACAACGGTCTCAGTTGTAGTGTACATCAAGGCACTGCACCGTGCGTCTGTGGGCAGTTTTCCAAACTCACATATATTGGGACAGAGGTGTTCATTCACCAATAAAGAAATAATTATTTTAATTGAAATCCCTAGTAGGCAGTGACATTAAATCCATGATGTCAGGGCAAGGTAGACGTGGTCAAGTGATTGGGACTGGCAGAGGAGGCACTTCAAAAGGCAGTGCTAGTTATCCATTAAAGTTAAAAAGGGAGTTGTTCCAATCTAAAATCTCTGGAGGGGCAGGCAGTTCTATTCAGAAAAAAACTGAAATTTAAAGATGATGCACCACCAGCACCTGTTTCTGACCCTGTAGTTTTGGAGGTGAGGGAAGGGAAGGCTGAGTAATGCAAGACAAAAGGGTGAGACCCAAAAGCAGCAGTGCGACAGCAGACTCGATTTAGTATTGAAAATGTAGCACAGGCACTATTTGCTTCTGATTCCGATGAAGAATCATCTTGTGTGGGATTCTCATCACCAGAAATGGAAGAAGTAATAGCTGAAGAAGGTTTAGGAGGATTAGTTAGTTCTGTCTTAGCCTCCACTTCAGTGCTGCAGGGAAGAGATGAAACTGATGATCATGAGGAGGAAGAGCAGTCAGCACAGGCACAAAGTGTGACTGATGCCCCTTGTATTGTTTCTCAGGGTGCACCCACTACTTCAACTCCTGTGCCAGCCTCCACCCCAAAGGTTATAGAAAAGGGATCACGAAAGAAATCTGTTACCTGGAGCCACTTTAAAGTGAAGGAGGACCTGCATTTTGCTCAGTGTAATTACTGTGCCGGGGCTATAAGCAGAGACAAGCAAATGGGACATCCAACTAATTTTGGCTTGATGCATCATATGCAGAAGCAACACCCAACAGTACTGCCATCTGGGGATGGTGGCAGTACCAGTCAGGGGACCCCTTTTTCCAGGCAGCGTAAAGTGGTTGAAAAGGAGTGTAAAGTGATTGAAAAGGAGCCCTCAGCCCCTTCTAGCAGTCAAGTGGCAGGCCAGCAGCGCCTTGCCATGTGTCAGAAGCGACAACCCACCATGGAGGAAATGGGGTGATGTTCGGTAACGCTATCAGTGGGAAGGAGGCAGGCAGCCTCAAAAGTTGTAACCAGGAGCATCGGGGAAATGATTGCCCTTGATGACCAGCCCTTTCAGGTAGTGGAGAATGTGGTTTTCAAGCATTTGCTGAAGATCTTAGTTCCAAATTACAAAGTCCCCTCCAGAACCACATTTAGCAGAAAGGTCATCCCCAGCCTGTACAACCAGTGTCACAGTCGCATCCAAGCACTGCTAGCTAAGGCACAGGAGACTGTGCATTTCACCTGCGATTTCTGGACAACCATGAATGCTGCACACGCTTACCGCTGTCTGACAGCACACTGGTGGGACCTGGCTGAGGCAGGGGCAGGCAGCAGATCTATTAGTGAACAAGTATCAGGGTGGAGGTGGGCTTTACTGCACTCCCACCTGACGGACAAAGCCCATACCTCAACCAATATTCTAGCATGCATCAGACAGATGCTGGTGGGCTGGCAGCTACAACCGTGAGACAGGAATCTTCAGGCAGGGCTCTTTGTCACAGACAATTGTGCAAACATGGTAAAGGCAATACACGACGGGCGCTTTCAGAACATCCGATGTTTTGCACACACTCTGCACCTGGTAGTGGTCAGCTCTAGGGTTGGAGTCCAATCACCAAGAGAATGAATACCTGCATATGTTAATATACACAAGTACAGGAACATAGCAACACACTTCCACAGAAGTGTGAAGGTGGGGCAGGTTCTCAGACAAAAGCAGACTGATTTGGAGATGCCTCACAAGAGTCTCATTCAAGACATTGGCACTCGGTGGAATTCTACCTACTTGATGCTGCAGAGGTTATTGGAGCAGCAGACACCCCTTCATGAACTTTCTGCGGCAATGGACATAGGTGTGCAGAGTCCCCTAGGGCATCTGGATTGGTTAGTCATGAGTCAGCTGGTAAAAATCCTGCAGCCCTTCAAGCATGCCACGGAGGAGCTGAGTTCCAAAAGTGCCACCTTGGCTGACATCATCCCTATAGTTAATTTTGTGGAGGAAAATTTGGAGGGCTTTAACAGGAAGAGGGAATAACAGCAGAGGTGCTGCATTGTCTGACATTTTGCAGAAGCAGGTGCAAGAGAGATTATGACCTTTAACAGAAGACCACACATACATGCTTGCCACAGTCTGTGATCCCATGTAAAAGGGAAACTCGTCCTACAGTCCGATTGTCTCATATTTGTGAAGGACCTGCTGTTAGTAAAAGTCCGTGAACAGGAGCGCCATAGGCAGAGACAGATTAGGCATGACGCAGAGGAGGAAACAGTGGGCACTTCAGAGAGTTATACTAGCCCAAGCAGGAGCAGCACTCTGTCAGCGACAGCTAGTACTTCCTCCTCCACTTCAGTATGCCAAAGCCATGGTTGCCCATAAATAAGCATCTGTTCTGGAATGGGCTAGAGCGAAAGCAGCTGGCAAGAAGGACTCTCAGCCCACCCAAGCAAAGGAGACACCAGCACAAATGTCAGTGACACGGTATATCACAGAGCCCATAGAGGACATGCAGACAGATCTGCTGGCATATTGCTCACACAAGTCCACTGACTGGCTACACCTAGCTAAAGTGGCTCAGTGATATCTGTGATGTCCACCAACCAGTGTGCCTAGTGAACATGTATTTTCAATGACAGGGGATATCATGAACCCTCACTGCTGAAGGCTGGCACCAGAGCTGATGGAAATGCTAGTGTTTTTGAAAATAAACATGACTTTGCTTGGGTTTCCAAATTTTCCCTGTGAATGGCAAGATGAATAAAAGCAATGTAAAACCTTGCAGCAGCTCTAACTGCCTCATATGCTCTAGATCAGTGGTTCTCAACCTTTTTTCTGTCGGGACACACCTGACAGATGGTTCTCACATGCATGACACACTGACCCATGATCGTCACAGGGCTAGATGTAAAAGTACAGTTTGCATCCACGGGAACCCCCCTGACCCACAATAATGGATGTAAAGCAGAATTATGACATTCCCCATACAACTCACCCTACAAAAAATATATTCTGGTTCTGGTGTCATCTCAGTAACAGCAACTCAAACTCCTTCTACTTCCAGGCTCAATAGCCCTACTTATGAAAAGACAGCAGTTTACCACCAATGCATGTCCTCTTGAGAAAACACAACAAATAAGACTGATACAAACGCTTACATGCTAGTAAAATATCTCTGTAACAGACACAGAACTGACCTAACATACTCCCAGGATCTGTAGGAATGCACATAAACTAATCCGCACACAGTTACACCTGTATTATGGAATACACTCAAACAGGAGCAACCCTATCTATGAAAAGGCAACACTACAAATATTAAATCAGGTCCTAAAAACCAATACACCTCTTATTAGGAAAACAGAACTAGCAAGCAGCTATAGATCCCCACACAGAAATAATTGTAAAACTATATTAATAAGCAGAATAAATGTTTCACAACAACTATGAACAGAATAACATCCAACAATTAAAAACTCATAAAAACTATTAAAAATTCTCCAAACACCAATAAAATATTTCAAAAAAAGCAGACACATCACATAATATTAAATAATTAAAATGGCAGTCAATCAAGAAAAATAAACTTAAAAAGCCACCTTTACTTACCCCCTCCAGCAGCTCTCCTACTCCTCTTCCATGCAGGCTGTAGCAAACACCAGAAGCAGCAGTAGTGGCTAAGCTCTATACTCATGGTCCTCTTCCTTAGGGCCCATGTCTCTCACACACACATCATATCAGTCATGCCCCCATGACCAGTTTCTGTCTCTCACACACCAATCATCTCCCAGTCTTTGACAAACACACCAGTCACCTTCCTGAACAGTTTCTCTCATGCCATACACACACACACACAGGCTTCCCATTCCCATGTTCCACTTACATATATGGGCTTCTCACTCTCATAATCACTTTCTCTTTCTCACACACACTCACCAGTCTCTCACTCCGATGCTTGTTCTCTCCACATGCACAGGCTTCTCATTCCCATAATCACTTTCTTTCTCTCACACACATACACAAACACACACACCAGTCACCTGATCTCTCTCATGCATACACACACACAGGCTTCCCACTCCCATGTTCTCTTTCAGATATACAGGCTTCTCACTCCCATGCTGTGTCTCACACACCCCCAGGTTTCTCACTCCCATGCTCACTCTTCACATGCACAGGCTTCTCATTCCCATAATCACTTTCTCTCTCTCTCTCTCTCTCTCTCACACACACACACACACACACCAGTCACCTGATCTCTCTCATGCATACACACATACACACAGGCTTCCCACTTCCATGTTCTGTCTTACATATACAGGCTTCTCCCTCCCATGCTGTGTCTCACACACACCCAGGTTCTCACTCCCATGCTCACTCTCTTCACATGCACAGGCTTCTCATTCCCATAATCACTATCTCTCTGTTACACACACACACACACACACACACACACACACACACCAACACACCCACACCAGTCTCTCTCTCATTTCCATGCTCGCTCTCCACATGCACAGGCTTCTCATTCCCTGAATCACATTCTCTCTCTCTCACATTCACATACACACCAGTCACCTTACCACCCAGTCTCTCTCTCATAATGCACACACACACAGGCTTCCCACTCCCATGCTCTCTCTCACATAATCAGGCTTCTCACTCCCATGCTTTCTTTCACATACACCCCCACAACACCAGGCTTCTTACTCCCATGCTTTTTCACATACCCAGATTTCTCACTTCCATGCTTTTTCTCTCTTTCTCACACACACACACACACACACACATCCCTGACTGTCTCACACTCTCACATACACATCAGTCATCTCCTTGAGCAGTCACTTTCATTGTCTCTCACATATACACATACATCATCTCTCTGACCAGTTTCTCTCAATCACACACATGCTCTCGATCAAATACATTCTCTCACTTACACACAGGCTCTCAATCACACACACATTCTCTCACACGCTGGCTGGCTGCTTCTCTCTCTTTCTCTCACTCACTTCCTTCCTCCCCCCCCCCCCCCCCCGAGCACAAATGGTAGCTGCAGCAGCCTCCTCCTCCAGCCCCTGCAGGCCAAGAAGGAAGAATTCCATCGACCGCGGGAGGCTCATGCTGCTGTCTTCTTTCCCGATTACCAGCTGCTTCAATTGCTCGGGGGCCGATGCTGCAGCTGCCGCTGCTACTTTATCACGCGGCACGGCTCTTTCTTCTTCCCGCGCACCACTTCCTGTTCCGGGTCCGGGGGGGGGGGGGGGGGGAATGCAGGCGCGGGAAGAAGAAAAGGCCAGCCACAAGTGCCACAGCTTCTTTTAGCCCTGCTGTTGTTCCCACTGGTCTTGAACGTGCTGATAGCCCGGCGGCAACGGCAGCAGGGAAGAAAGAGCAGCGGGAGAGACCGGGAGCACGCGACACACCAGCCGGTGCTTGGCGACACACCGGTTGATAACCACTGCTCTAGATAATATCAGCACATGTATCTGACCTCAACTGCTGTGCCTGTCTGTCCACTCCTTAGGTCACGTCAATGTTAAGCTCCTGGAGAGCCAGCCTAGCTCTCAGGGCCCATCTATATCTATGAGAGAGAGAGAGAGAGAGAAAGAGGGAGGGAGGGGGAGAGAGAGAGAGAGAGAGAGTGACTAACTATAATGCCCTCATACTTAGGTAGGTATTTATACCTCTATATGAGGCCTACCTATTAGTGTAGGGGGTTAGGGGCCACTTTGACATTGAAAGTGAGATATACAAACAGAACAGTGCACTCTTGTGAAGATTTGATGTCCTTCGGAGTAAGGAAACTCACACAAAGTTGAGATTTCTGCAATGTTCTCTCAACCTAGCTTGATGGACACTCTACCTGGGTAACATCAAGCTAGGTTGAGAGAACATTGCACAAATCTCATCTTTGTGTGAGTTTCCTTACTCCGAAGGTCATCAAATCTTCACAAGAGAGCACTGTTCTGTTTGTATATCTCACTTTCAATGTCAAAGTGGCCCCTAACCCCCTACACTAATATCTAAACCTCACCTCGAGTGACTAGGTAGGCCTCATATAGAGGTAAAAATACCTACCTAGTATGAGGGTATTATAGATAGATGCTCTCTCTCTCTCAGAGCACACTTTGCAATAAACTGCTATTACCATAAAACATGCCCCTTTTCCTAAATCCAGGCCTTAGATTGTAAAGCCTCTAGGGATAGAGAAATACCTACAGTACCTGAATGAAATCCACTGTGAAAAGCAGAATATAAATCTAAACCAAATTCCCCACATAGGGAAGGAACCAGAAGGACCAACCCACCAAAAGATTCTTACTTTTATACCTCCTTCTAAACCTTAGGCCTGAATTTACTAACACCGCCGGGCTCTCTGAATCCCGCGATACAGGAAGGCGAGGGGGCGAAAGGGGGGGCGGTCCTGTAATTGATAAAAGGTGTAGTTATTCGGCGCGAAATAGGCAGCGGTATGGAAGCTTACCGTTTCACCGTCCTCGCTGTTTTCGTGGCGTCCACCCTGACTCCTCCTCTTCTGGGGCAGACGCCGCCCTGACTCCGCCCCTTTTTAGCTATTGCACACGAAAAGGGAATTTTTGCGTGCAAAACGTCCCTTTTCGCATGCGCTAGCTTTAGTAAATGAACCCCTTAGTCACCCAATTAGAAAATCCCACTTAGTTAAAGGCACACTCCCCCTTTTCCTAAAACCACATTAATATATAAAACAGCAATGCTCACATCTTTAAAAATGCCAACCATTTGCTAGTACTTTAATAGAAAATATACAAAACATTTTCTAACATGTCACACATGATAATTACCACTTCTCCCCTACCCAAATGTCTTGGCAGTTAGAAATCAGAAAGAGGGCCCATTTTAAGGATCTCCTACATATCTCTTGCATGTTCTTTTGTGGATATCTTGAAAAATTGATTTGATAGGTTGAGAACCCTGTGTTAGATAATGAGTTTAAACTTTTAATTAAAAAGAAGTGTTAGGAATATTTTGAATTAAATTGTCCCAATGATATATTTTTTTTCTACTTGGGTGGATGCTTTCTAGGCTATGGAAGAAGTTATTATTAATTATTCTTCTGGGAAAAAAGAAACGTGACTAGAATTAGAATCATTGGATAGGAATATTAAGCAACTGGAAACTCGATACATTTAAAGAAGAGGCAACACTCTCTAAATAAAATTGCAAAAATTAAAATATAAATGTAATTCCATTTTGGGTCAAAAGGCTGGTATGTTATTCTTTTATCAAAAGGCTAAATACTATACTAAACAACAGATAAAATGTAATGTGGACAAGTGCAAAGTGATGCACATATGGTAAAATAATCATAACTAAATATACAGTGTTTGATTCTATATTAGGAGTAACCATCCAGAAATGGCATCTTAGAGTCATTGTGGACCGCACATTGAAATAGTCATAAGAACATAAGAAATTGCCATGCTGGGTCACACCAAGGGTCCATCAAGCCCAGAATCCTGTTTCCAACAGAGGCCAAACCAGGCCACAAGAACCTGGCATTTACCCAAACACTAAGAAGATCCCATGCTACTGATGCAATTAATAGCAGTGGCTATTCCCTAAGTAAACTTGATTAATAGCCATTTTGATTACTGGCAGCCGACAACGAAATCGCTCCAGGACCCCCGCTGGACCCCCAGGGATTATTGGCAAGCCTTGGGGGGGGGTCAAGAGCCCCCTCCTGACCCCCCCAAGGCTTGCCAATAATCCCTGGGGGTCCAGCGGGGGTCCGGGAGCGATTTCGTTGTCGGCTGCCAGTAATCAAAATGGCGCCGATAGCCTTTGCCCATACTATGTCCCAGAGGCTTTCGGCACCATTGGTCAGCTCCAGTCACATGACAGGAGCACAAGATGGCGCCGATGGCCATGTGACAGGGGCTGACCAATGGCGCCGGTAGCCCCTGTGACATGGTAGTTCAGAGGCTATTCGGCAGTCGGCACCATTTTGAGCAAGCCTGGCAATAGCGCACATGGGCACGAAGGATCAATTGGCACCCGGGACCCCACTGGACCACCAGGGATGTTCGTAAGTCTTGGGGAGGGATCGGGATGGGGGAGGGGTTGTATATATGTACGAAAATGCTTGAAAATGCTTTTAAATGCTTGGGGTGGGGTTTTTTTTTAGCTTAGTTTCCAGATTCGTTTTTTGGCCCGGTTTCGGGTTTCCTCGTTTCGTTTTTCGAAAAACGAAACGAGAAAACCCGAATTGTACCACGAAGTATCCGAACCGAAAAACGACCCGGTAGAAAAAAACGAAGCACATCTCTATTCAAGACTTCTCATGTCCTGCAGCCCCTGGACCTCTCTGATGATGTGTCTCAGGTGTTGGTATCTTCCAGGAAGCCTTCCAACAGGAAGTCTTACCAGCTAAAATGGAAGAGGTTCTCTGTCCCGTGCAAGGGGCATGGCTTCAATACCTTCCCCTGTCCCAATCTGAAGTTTCTGGACTATCTGTGGCACCTGTCGGAGGTTGGGTTAAAAACTACTTCAGTCAGGATACACCTGACAGCCATCAGCACTTACCATCAAGGTGTTGCTGGTACACCCATCTCTGTGCAGCCCATAGTGGGGCGCTTTATACGGGGTCTGCTTTAACTGAAGCACCCCCCACCAGCCTCCTATTGTGTCCTGGGACCTCAACATAGTATTGGCGCAGCTCATGCGAGATCATTTTTAGCCTATGCGCTCTTGCGATCTGAAGTTTCTCATCTGGAAGTTTCTCTTCCTGGTGGTGGTCACTTTGGCTCGTAGCGCTAGTGAGCTTCAGGCTTTGGTTACAAATCTGCCCTATACAAATTTCTTTCATGATAGGGTGGTTCTGTGTACACATCCCAAGTTCCTACCTAAGGTGGTGACTGATTTCATCTCAGTCACTAGTTCTGCCCCCCCCACCCTTTTTTTTCTGAGGCCTCATTCACACCAGGGTGAATGGGCTCTGCACACTTTGGATCGCAAAAGGACTTTAGCTTTCTATCTGGAATGCACAGCAGGCCACAGGCAGTCCACAGAGCTCTTCATATATTTCGACAAGAATAGATTGGAAGTTGTGGTGGGCAAGCAAACTCTATCCAATTGGCTGGCAAATTCTATTTCCTTCTGTTATATGCAAGTGGGCCTTCAGCTTGGAGGCCGTGTCAAGGCTCAATCTGTGAGGGCTATGGTGGCGTTGGTAGCCCACCTGTGGGTGGTTCCTGTCGCTGAAACCTGCAGGGCTGCAATGTGAGTTCTTTACACACATTCACTGCTCAATACTGCTTGGACAAGGATGGTCGGTATGATAGTAGCTTCGGCCAATCTGTCCTTCGCAATCTCATCCAGCCTTGGACCCAACTCTCCCTGCCTAGAACCCAGGTTCAGGTTGCCTCCCTCTGTTGACCACCAGCACCATAATTTATTGTGCCCTTTGGCACCCAGTTAGGGGCTGTTGGTCGTTATTGCATCCAGGAGCAGCCTGTAGCTTGGTATTCACCCATCTGTGAGGACTACCATCCTGCTTGTCCTAGGAGAAAGCAGAGTTGCTTACCTGTAACAGGTAAGCAACTCTTCAAAGGGGATAACTTCAAAGGGGATAACTTCAAAGGGGCGTGGGATAAACACTGTGGATCCATAAAATCAAGAGGCCGTCAATAAAGAGTGGGTGGCTCGCCAGAATGACGGCTACTGCCTGGAGACAATACCCTTATTCAATAAACATACACATGGTTACTGTGACTCCAACATCGCTCTAAGCTACAACAGCAAGAGGAAATGTGGAAAAAAGGATTCGCACTCACAAAGTGGGGAGTAGCTGGCTTGTTACGGCGGTTACTACCCCAAACCAAATAAGCCTGATACTTCACTTTCAATGCATATCCAGCATAGCTCTCTGCTTCAACGGCAGGGGAGAAGAAAAACTGATACTTCACGCATATCCAGCATAGCTCTCTGCTTCAACGGCAGGGGAGAAGAAAAACTGATACTTCACGCATATCCAGCATAGCTCTCTGCTTCAACAGCAGGGGAGAAGAAAAAAGGATTCACACTCACAAAGCGGGGAGTAGCTGGCTTGTTACGGCGGTTACTACCCCAAACCAAATAAGCCTGATACTTCACTTTCAATGCATATCCTGCTTCAACGGCAGGAGAGAAGAAAAACTGATACTTCACGCATATCCAGCATAGCTCTCTGCTTCAACGGCAGGGGAGAAGAAAAACTGATACTACACGCATATCCAGCATAGCTCCCTGCTTCAACGGCAGGGGAGAAGAAAAACAACCAATAAGGGCTGAATAACACAGTCTGGGTAAAACAAATAAGCATGGGTGTAGCTTGCTTATTGCGGCGGTTACTTCCCCTACTACCCATAACTAATCAAGCTTGATATTTCACTTGGATGCAGCTCCATCACTGCTCTCTACATTAATGGTGGGGGTGGAAGGGAAATAGAACCAAAGAGCTAAGAGAAACAGATAAGTATGAGAAAAAAATGTGAAGCTTGCTGGGCAGACTGGATGGGCCGTTTGGTCTTCTTCTGCCGTCATTTCTATGTTTCATTTCTATGTTAGGTGTTCTCCTAGGACAGCAGGATGTTAGACCTCAGGAAACCTGCCCGTCGCCCCACGGAGTTGGGTTCTCCTGCATTTTATTTTATCTTTTTGCTCTTCAATTCTATGTTACGAGACTGAAGAGGGACCCCACTAGAGATGTGAATCGTGTCCTCGATCGTCTTAATGATCGATTTCGGCTGGGAGGGGGAGGGAATCGTATTGTTGCCGTTTGGGTGGGTAAAATATTGTGAAAAATCGTGAAAAATCGAAAAAACGTAAAATCGCAAAACCGGCACATTAAAACCCCCTAAAACCCACCCCCGACCCTTTAAATTAAATCCCCCACCCTCCCGAACCCCCCCCCAAATGACTTAAATAACCTGTGGGTCCAGTGGCGGTCCGGAACGGCAGCGGTCCGGAACGGGCTCCTGCTACTGAATCTTGTTGTCTTCAGCCGGCGCCATTTTCCAAAATGGCGCCGAAAAATGGCGGCGGCCATAGACGAACACGATTGGACGGCAGGAGGTCCTTCCGGACCCCCGCTGGACTTTTGGCAAGTCTTGTGGGGGTCAGGAGGCCCCCCCCAAGCTGGCCAAAAGTTCCTGGAGGTCCAGCGGGGGTCAGGGAGCGATTTCCCGCCGCAAATAGTTTTCGTACGGAAAATGGCGCCGGCAGGAGATCGACTGCAGGAGGTCGTTCAGCGAGGGTTCCGGCGCCTCGCTGAACGACCTCCTGCAGTCGATCTCCTGCCGGCGCCATTTTCCGTACGAAAACGATTCGCGGCGGGAAATCGCTCCCTGACCCCCGCTGGACCTCCAGGAACTTTTGGCCAGCTTGGGAGGGGCCTCCTGACCCCCACAAGACTTGCCAAAAGTCCAGCGGGGGTCCGGAAGGACCTCCTGCCGTCCAATCGTGTTCGTCTATGGCCGCCGCCATTTTTCGGCGCCATTTTGGAAAATGGCGCCGGCTGAAGACAACAAGATTCAGTAGCAGGAGCCCGTTCCGGACCGCTGCCGTTCCGGACCGCCGCTGGACCCGCAGGTTATTTAAGTCATTTGGGGGGGGGTTCGGGAGGGTGGGGGATTTAATTTAAAGGGTCGGGGGTGGGTTTTAGGGGGTTTTAGTGTGCCGGCTCACGATTCTAACGATTTATAACGATAAATCGTTAGAATTTCTATTGTATTGTGTTCCATAACGGTTTAAGACGATATTAAAATTATCGGACGATAATTTTAATCGTCCTAAAACGATTCACATCCCTAGACCCCACATGGACACGCGGATAGTGGCATGCTGGGCAGGCTCCATCTGATGATGTCACCCATCTCTAAAGACTAACATCCTGCTGTCCTAGGAGAACATCTGTTACAGATAAGGACCTCTGCTTTCTGTGTGCATTGGATATCTTCTTTACTTTCAGATACCACTTCAGTTTCCATTATTAGAACATCTTCATTTTCCAGTGCAGAAAAGGCATTACTTTTAAAAACAAACTAAAAAATAAAACAAATGATAGTTTCACACTTATTCCTTTTTTTTTAGATTTATGCACAAAGTACATCACTGAAAGTACCTTCTATTTTTTGTGGAATTTTGGGATACAATTCCTCTGAGCTAGCTATAGCTCTGTACTTAAATTTTCAGCTCTGTTTTAATTCTAAATCTGCATTAAATTTTGATTTTCATGTCCCCTTAGGAAAATGTTTTTCAGTCTCTGTGACTGACCTTCAGCTCATCTTATGACTAGTGTACATACTGTGAGGCAAAGAAATTATTTTGAGTATCAGCAATGTCAACCTTAACTGTCATTGTCCTTAAATGCTCTTGTGCATTTGCTTACTGTTTACCTCTCATACCGTGGATGTAAAAGATTTTTGGGATTATCTTTATTTTGCTCAGAAAGTCTTTCATGTGCACCACCATATACTGATATAAAAATCACAGAGTACTACTTGAATGTAAATGCCAGCTTTTTCCACAGGTTCCATTAAAAAGGTAAGTTATGACAGGGCCCAAACATATTCAGTGACTGACATGCCTGTCACTTTCATATAAATAGTTTTGCTCTGACTTCTCAAGGGTATGATCCCTGAGAATGCAATTCCTCTGGAGAAAGAAATATAAAATGAGTAAATGGAATAATACAGCCAGCCACTGAATTTGTTTGTCTGATGATGAAAGTAGAAGATAAAAAGACTGTACAGAATCATTTGCTACATTTGTCATCTATCTTAGCTGTTCTCATTTTACTGAATTCAAAGTTTAAAATGTTTAAATTAATGTTGCACTCGGCAGTCCATGAAGCACCGTTCATTCCTGTGCCTCCAAGCTGCTCAACTTGGCTCCGACATTGGAATCGACCCCCAAGAGAGCGCAGCTGACTGCCATGTCTCATGGCCCTGACGCATCTGCTACTCCGATGCTGCCGCCAACACTGCAAGCAGGGCCGGTGCAAGGGAACTTGGCGCTCTAGGCGAGCCTTCTCCCTTGCGCCCCCCTCCGGGTTGCGCCCCCCCCCCCCACCCCCGGTCTCGGCCCCGACTCCTACCTCATTCTTGATCACGCCCACTGACTGTGTGGTTTTCTGGGTCACGAGCAGGTTGGGCACTGCTCGCGGCCCGCCAAATCTCCACTCCTCTTTGCTACTGCTTGCGGCCCCATATGGCTCGCACCCAGTGGCGCACCAAGGGTCTCCAGTGCCCAGGAGCCAATGCATTTGTGTGCCTCTCCAGCATTCCCCCTTAATCCTTCTTATACTAATGCTTAAGGTCACAGAAAATCAGTGGCATCTCACACCCACCTCTATAGCATGGATCCTGCTTTAAAATTGGTTATAAAAAAGTCCAAAGGGTCTTCTGCGTAATTTTAAAAAGCTGGCCAATTTCACAATATAAAATTATTTGATAGCCTCATTCAACTAATTCTATATGGCTATGAGAGTGAAGTCTGGAATATATAGGCAGGGACAGAATGTCAATACAAATCCAGCACCTCCAGTTCTGCAACTCTGTGCATCCACTGAAATTCCCCCAAACAATGGAGCTTGGATGTTTCCCTTACAGCTCAACATACTAAAAGATATTTTCAAATTCTGGTGTCACCTCACAGTAACAGCAGCACAAACATCTTCCACTGCCAGGCACATTGTGAACTAACACAAAACCCCACAAAAAAGACACTCAAAATCTATACTGCAATCCCATTTTAACATAACAGTAATAACACCAAGGACTCAAACAACAATAACCCTACCTGTGAAAAAGCAAGGGTAAATATTACACTGGGTCCTAGAATACCAATACACCACCTACTGAGGAAACAAAACAAACACGATTGCTATAGATCCCTATACAGACACTATATGCTAGCAGAATCTCTCATCATGGTCACACACACAGAGCAGAGACAGACCCTCATCAAATACAGAATAAAGCCACATAAAGTATAAATAGAAATGTGCAGAGAAAAACTGAACTGTAAAACGCATCACGCTAGACTCTATACAGTATAACAATGGAAAAACAAAAATGTCACCATTCCTTGTGAAACAAATCAATAAAATCAAGATATATAAATCATTAATCATAATTATAAAATCATACAAATAAAATCATTTCAAAACAGCTGATGAATAGAATATCCAATAAAGACTCATGCAAATTTTGAAAGCTTTACCAAACACTAATAAAATATTTCAAACAGCAGACACATCACATACTACCCAATAATTAAAATGGTAGTCAATCAAGAAAAATGAACTTAAAAAGCCACCTTTACTTACCCTCTCCAGCAGTTCTCCTACTCCTTTCCCTTGCAGGCCACACCAGAAGCAGCAGTAGCTGCTGAAGCTGTCCTCACAGTCCTCTTCCTTAGGGACCACAACCCGTTTCTTCTCTCTCTCTCTCACACACACACACACACCAGTCACAACCTGAGGACCAGTTTCTGCTCTCACACACCAATCATCTCCCCAACCAGTCTCTCTCTCTCTCTCTCTCACACACACACACACACAAGCACACACATACCAGTCATCTCCCTGATCAGTCTCTCTCACACATACACATGTCACCTCTCTCGCCAGTCTCTCTCAATCACACAAGGCTTTCAATCACACACATACTCTCTCTATTTCACCTACATACAAGCTCTCAATCACACACATGTTCTATCTCACAGCCACAAGCCAGCCAAAAACATGCTCCATCTCTCTCGCACATACACATTGACACACACAAGCACCCTCCCTGACTCACATATACACCACACACATACAGAAGCACCCTCCCTGACTCACATACACATTACACTCTCACAAAAGCACCTTGCTTTCAGACTTGCAGCATTTTTCACTTTTACTAAAAGTGAAAGTGATGCTCCCAACCGTTATATAAGAAAACCACATTCCAATCAGAAGGCGAAATGACTCCTTTCCTTCAGGTTCTGTTCTCCCAAGGGACAGCCATCCACACCGTACAGCTTCTCTTGTTTTATGCTTTCAGGCAATAAAGCAAGTGTCTTTCTTCAAACTATCAGTCGTATGATTATTCATTTGGGAGATATGGAACAGAAAGACATCCTTAGTCGGCTTCCCTTTTAATTGGGAAGATTCCAGTCTTAGTCATTTAAAAATAACACATTTTCTAAAGGCGTAAAAAAAAAAAAAAGAAAAACCGTTTCAGATTGGAACTACTCTAGTCTTCATGCTTAAATTATACTTAAAAAACCCCCCAAACAAACCCCTCCTGGCATCAGTATCTTAAATTTGTGATTTTGCTGAGATGAACATTTTAAATACTTTAATTTTTTTTTGCTTTAGTATTTGTCTCTACCCACTTTGTTAAATTTTATTTTCCAGAAGAGGGATGCTTAAAATTCAATAATTTCATCTTTATCCAACTTTTCAAAAGTTGCGCTACCAGCACAAATGTTGAGGTATATGTACTATCACATTTCATTTTTTTAAACTGGCAGATTCCTTTCTCACATACATCCCGCATTCACACACACAGAAGCACCATTCCTTTACATAAGAAACATAAGAAACATAAGAAATTGCCATGCTGGGACAGACCAAGGGTCCATCAAGCCCAGCATCCTGTTTCCAACAGAGGCCAAAAACCAGGCCACAAGAACCTGGCAAGTACTTTCTCACATATACATCACATACGCACTCACAGAAAGAAGATTGGCGCAGCCGGTCTAGCTGATCTCGTGGCTGAAGAAAGGAAGATCGGCGCAGGCACTGAGACTTAGGTGGTGCCGTGGCAGGCAGCCAGCCCCCGACTCGCCCTGCCTCCCCCCCAGTGTCACCCTCCCGATGCCCATTTAGCCAGGAAATGAATAAGAATTAACATATAAACGTATTGGGGACCCCCCTTGCCGAATGCAATGTATCTGCCCCCTGATGAATACGAATCCTGAGTGCAACGTATGGCGTCCCTCTGCACATCCCTATTATATATTGTAGGGATGTGCAGCAGGGATGGATACATTCGATTCGGTATTCGTATTCATCGGGACCCAAATCCGTTACATCCGTTTTTAGGGGACCCCGATTCATCCATTAGTTACGTATGGTATTTGTTTCCCATTAAAGTTAAAAATAAAACCCATCCCAACCCTTTAAATTTAATTAACTACAACCTTGTGCCAGCGCCATCTTGTGCCTGAGGACACATTTTTTTTTTTAATTTTAAATTTTGCATTTTCAGAATATAATACAATATCAATTAACTTTTTGAATAAAGAGATTATACATCTTATTTTCAAAGGCATACATAATATTTAGTAACAACATAGCATAAATCTCTCATTATATTAAGGTAATGTTTGGAGACCAAGATTTAGAGGAAAAATTGGAGCTCACAAAATATTACAATCAACTTAAGCAATAGCTTCCCTGTAAGATAGAACTTCCCTTTCTTTTACACACTTCCAGATTTCCCATCCAGAAAGCCCCTTAGTTGTCCCGGCTCTAGAAATATATATGTCTCCTTCTGATACTTCAAAACACATCTGCAGGGATATTTCAATATTATGGTTGCCCCCCGATTTACTACTTCCATTCTCATTCGCAAAAAGGCTTTCCTACGCTCTTGAGTGGATCTTACGATATCGGGATAAATCTAAATGTTCTGTCCATAATACTTAATCATTCTATTCCTGAAGGAGAATTTCAAAACCATTTTCCTGTCATGCTCAAAGGCGAAAGATACCAGAATAGTTCCTCTTGCTTTAATCTCTGTTTGAGATGACATTCAATAATTTCAGTTATATTCAAGGACTGTTGTTCCCCTCCACCCATATCTCCAACATTTGGTGGCTTTCGAGAAGTGAAAAAAGCTTTTCTAATTACTGGCATCAGTTCTTTTGGAAATTTAAGAGCTTCCAGTAAATAATCTTTAAATGATTCAACAGGTGAAATTTTTTCCAATACAGGAAAATTTACCACTCTTAAATTCATAAATCTTAGGGAGTTTTCAACAGACTCAAACTTCTTTTCCATCAAATTTTCAGACTTGATTAAATTAGTTTGAATTTTTTCCATAGATATTACTTTAGCTTCTATCTTCTCAATCCTTCCCTGCTGTTGGTTGGTAATCTTCTCAGTATTCATTTCTTTTTTACTCAGTTCTAAGAATGCCTTAGTTAAAGATGTTATTGCAGTTTCAATAGATGTTAAAGCAGTCCAAACAGTTTCAAGAGTCACAACAAGCGGCTTTCTTAAAGCAAAAACTGTTCCAGGAGTAATATTTACCTCTTCTGTTTGTGTGTCCTCGATGTTTCGTTCCGGTGGAGCCTTGATGGGGGCCCTAGGAGAGAGAATCAATTCTCCCACAGGAGTTTTCTCACCCGTTTCACCGCCCAGATCAGTGAGTGCCATCCTTCTCCTTCCTTCCCTTTCGGGGCTCGGCAGTTTTTCTCCTTCAATTTCTCTCCATCCTCGGGGCAGGGATGGCATCGTCAGAGCCCCCGGGCTCAGCGACATCGTCTCGGCCAGTGGGATAGCCCCGAGCTCCAAGGTCTCGCCCTCAGCGGCCCTCGCTTCCGGTTGTTTGGGATCGAGGTGAAAAAGCTCTCAATTTTCACCTGATGGGAGTCGTCTTCTTTTTCTGATAAAATATTTTTAAGCTTTGCTTTGCGCTTAGTATGCGGCATCCCTCAGATCCCGAAGTTCGCTGATAAAACAGCAGGAAATCGCCAAAAGGAACTAAGCTTAGCAAGAGAGCTCTTTTGCGCCGTCTTACAGGTCAGCCATCTTGGTCCCTGAGGACAAATTTAAGTTGTCCTCCGGCACAAGATGGCACCAGCCATCCATTGCTCCTACCATGTGACAGGGGCTGACCAATGGCACCGGTAGCCCCTGAGACATAGTAGGTCAAAGGCTATCGGCACCATTTTGAATACCGGCAGCCGAGGGTGTGAGTGCAGGAGGTGGCTCCCGGACCCCCCGCTGGACCACCAGGGAGTTTTGGTAAGTCTTGGGGGGTCAGGAGGGTGGGGGTTTGTTTAAATTGGCTCCTTTAGACGGCTGAATAATTTGGCGAAGATTTGTTGTATTCGTGGGGAATCGCGATACGTTTCGCTTCCCCACGAATATAACGAATATGGCCCTATACGTTGCGGATTACCAATTCATAGGGAACGAATGCACACCTCTAATATATAACACTGCATAAAAATCAGTAACAAAGAACAAGAACATATATGCCTAGAATGCCCTTCCAGAGGAGGTGGTGAAGATAAAAATGGTGAAAGAATTTAAAGGGGAATGGGATAAACACTGTGGATCCCTAAAGGGTAGAGGATGGATATGAAGAAATAAGTGCATGGGGTAACTTGCTGATGTGGCGGTTATTACTCTTAACTAATAAGCCTTCATATTGTTGATGCAACTCCATCATTGCTCTCTGCTTTAATGGCAGGGGGAAAAGGGGAATTGGATTCAGACAGCAACAACAAAGACCCTGAATTTTACGGTCTGGGGAAACAAATCAGCATGGGGGCAACTTGCTGATGTGGCTGTTACTACCCTTAATCAATAAACCTGATGCTTTTGATGCAAATCCAGGATTGCTCTCTGCTTCAATGGCAAGAGGTAATGGGAAATTAGACTCAAGACAGCAATAAGCAAGGGTCCTGACTTTTACAGTCTGAGAAACTGATAACTATGTGGTGACCTGTTCTGCATGGCGGGTGCTGCCGTGGGCTTGCTGGGCAGATTGGATGGACCGTTTGGTCTTTTTCTGCTAACATTTCTATGTTTCTAAATATATATTCATGCACATATAGTCATAATTTTTGTGACCTCTTACAACTATTTGACCTACTGTAAGGTCTCTATTTTTAGTTCTTACCATATATGCATAACTCCTTTAAAAATTCACCTGTTAATGTTTAGAAATTCAAGAATATTACTATTGGAAAGGAACACACAGATTTGTACTTTAAACACCTAATTCACTGAGCTATTTTCTCACAAAGAGTGGGAGAAAAGTCTTAATAAATCAAGCCCTCATGTTACTTTCATTTATTTATTTATTCCTACAGCAAATGCCTCTGTCATGTTCAATCCCTTGTGATCATTACATAACTGATTCACAAATGCATTTTAAATAACAATTATAAGCTTAAAGGTCAATTTTCATTTCATTAAATACCTTTTAATTGAATTGTATGTCATATGCCCACGACAAAGAATGGAGCCCCCTGGTAGTAAGACTTTTCTCCCATTCTGTGTCTATGGGAAAAGATCTTGATGAATCAGACCTTAAGTACCCTTGATACCATACATTAAGCAAACCATAATCATGGTAAAAAATATATCATTGGGATCCTCTGCAAAATAAGATTATATTCCAAGCATTACAGTGCACATTGAATACAAATTTTCCAAAAGGCACAGAAAGAAACCTCATGGTTCAATTTAGAAAAATATTCTACTACAATTTTTCTGACATTTGTCTATTTGTCTAACCTACAGCATATTAGTTTCTTGGGGTGAATAATCTCTTGATGATTCAGATGTCCATAGCTTTCTACAGAACAGATTGTATTACTATTGTGTAGGACTTTCTATTGTTCACTCTCTTCAGTTTGTCAGTCCTAAGTGCTTTCTCTCCTGGAAATAAAAGACCTTTTAACTGAGTAAAGAAGAGATACAGTTAGAGATCTATACAGGACACAGGGATACTGGTAATTGGTATATATTTTATTTACAGTTGGTGGTCCTATCATTATCCGTATCATAATGTCTGACATTTCTTGGTGCTATACAACAAAGTGTGACATAGCCTTTTCTTAGGTTCTGCTATTTCATGAAAATCCTTGCTGAAGGAAATAAAAGGTAATCAAGGAACAATCTACAGACCCAGATTTCATTCAATAATGAAAAAATGTTCAGTTATTTGCAATGTTTCATAATGTTGTTGCAAATTTTTCCAAGGACCTCATGCAGTTTCACTAATTATTTAAATACACACAAACACACACAAAATCCCTATTTCAAGTTGAAGTCTAAAATACACTTAAGCTGATGAAGTCTTGCTAGTCTGGGGACCTTTTTCATACAATGCAAAGTCCCGCACAGCTGAGATCCAGAGAAAAGAAACTTGTATCTTTAGATATAGCACTTAATGCATATTGGACACGATATATTAAAAGATGAATTTTAAAACCAGCATGCGGGCGCACACGTGCATGCATGTGTCGCCCCGTGCCCAGGCACACGTACATTTTAGAACACATGCACGCATATGTGTGCATGTTATAAAATAGGTTGGCTGTGAGCATATGTGCACCCAATTTTAAATGGGTGGGTGCCTATGCACACAAATGCCACTTCTACCATGTAAGGGGGGGGGGGGGGTTAAAAGGGGTGCGTGCTGACAGAGTTGCTACTAAAACCAGTTTGTTCCCAGTTCACTCAGTTAAGAAAGAGGTCTTCCAAACCCATGTAGTTTAATAGCCTTCTTTCTCCCCCCCCCCCCCCCCCAGTTATCCCCGACACTTAAAACCCCACTGATCTGCCTAGTTTTCTTTATTTTACAGGTCAGCCCTAGCAGAAGTAAAGTTACACTGCAGGGAACCTAGGTGTGCACTGGAGTGCATATATTTACACACACAACTCAGGCACAATTCAAAAAATGCCATGCCCCACCTAGAGCATGGCCACACTCCACCCTTAATCAATGGTAACAAAAAGTCTTGTGAATTGCAGGGGATAGTGCCACTGTCTTTGCAGGTATATCCTGTCCAGAAGGACTCCCAAAGTTATGTGTACATTTTTGCCTTAAATGATCTGGGATCTAGCAGAAAAGTTTTCTGTATTTTCATTACTGGGAGCCTTTGAGGAAATTGCTCATATTTAAGCACTGAAGGGCATAACGTGTGGATATTGTAATTTCTTTGCTGTAGAAAAAGAAAAAAACAAACTCTCCTAAGAAAAGTCTGCTTTTTTTCTTGGGTTGTGACTGATCCTAATCAATAGTAGCCACAAAGTCTTATGAATTGCAGGGGATATAGTGCTATTGTCTTTGCAGGTATATCCTGTCCAGAAGGACTCCCAAAGTTATGTGTACGTTTCTGCCTTAAATTATCTGGGATCTAGCAGAAAAGTTTTTGTGGCGTGCATATTCGGCTGCTGGGCAGCAAGGTAAGTTAGCTGGATACACTTACCTGTCTAATTTTGACAGTAACTTTGAAACAGCTGTGCGGATGCACATGTACACGCATTTGCCAGCTCGCATCCAGAGATGCGTCCGTTTTATAACCTGAAAGTGGAGAAGGCCATGCGGCCAGATGAGGCACATCCTAGGATATTGAGGGAGCTCAGGGATGTACTGGCGGATCTGCTGAAAGACCTCTTCAATAGATCCCTGCAAACGGCTGTGGTGTCAAGTGATTGGAGAAGAGCGGTTGCAGAGAGGAAATTACAGCCTGGTTAACCTCACTTTTGTGGTGGTAAATTAATGGAGACTCTACTGAAGAAAAGGAAAGTGAACTATTTACAATCCAGTGGGTTGCTGGACCCAAGACAGCATGGATTTACCAGGGGAAGATCCTACCATATAAATCTGACTTTTTTGATTGGGTAACTTACTTGTATTTCAGCAAAGCTTTTCATATGGTCCTGCATAGGAAGCTCATGAATAAAATCAGAAGTTTGGGCGTGGGTGTCAAAGTGGTGGAGTGGATTACTACTTGGTTAACTGATAGGAAACTATGCATAATGGTAAATGGAACCTGCTCTAATGAGAGAACAGTGCTGTGGAGTACCTCAAGGACCGATTTTGGGACCGTTGCTGTTCAAAATCTTTGAGAGCGACATTACAGAGGGGTTAGAAGGAAAAGTTTGCCTTTTTGTGGATGATTCTAAGATCTGCAACAGAGTGGACACACCTGAAGGAGTAGAGAGAATGAAAAGTGATTAAAGAAAACTTGAAGAGTGGTTGAAGATTTGGCAGCTGTGATTCAATGCCAGGAAGTGCAGAGTTGTGCACCTAGGTATGGAAATCCAAAAGAGCTGTGTGTGATGGAAGGCAAAAGACTATCATGCATGGAGCAAGAGCGGCATCTTGGGCTGATTGTATCTGGTGATCTGAAGGTGGCAAAGCAATATAACAAGGCAGTACCTAAAGCCAGAAAGATACTGGGCTGCATAGAGAGAGGAATAACTAGAAGAAAAAGGGAAGTGAGAATGTCCTTGTACAGATCCTTGGTGAAGCCTCACCTGGAGTACTGTGTTCAGTTATGGATAAAGACAGGATGGAAATGGTCCACAGGAAGTCAAATAAAATGGTGGGGGTTCTGTTTCAGAAGACCTACGAGGAAAGGCTGAAGGATCTAAATATGTACACCCTGGAGGAGAGGAGGTACAGTGAAATATGATACAGATTTTCAGATAACTTATAGGTATTAAATTTGATGCACAATCTTCAAACCTTTTCCACTGGTAAGAAAACAGTGTAACTAGGGGGTCATGATCTGAAACTTCAGGGAAGAAGACTCAGAACCAAAATCAGGAAATATTTCTTCATGTAGAGGGTGGTGGATGCCCGGAATGCTGTCCAAGAAGAGGTGATGAAAACGAGAACAGTTAATGAATTCAAAAGAGCATGAGACAAACACTGCAGATCCCTAAAGGCATAAAGAAAGGAATGGTGTAACATTTCTGTAGTGTAACCTGCATGGAATGACAGTTACTACCTTTAACAGAACGCATAGGGGTAACCTACATGGAAAGCAGTTACTACCCTTAATAGAATAGAAGGGGGCAATCTGCACAGAGCGGCAGTCACTAACCTAAAAAAACACATGGGGTAATCTGCATGGAGTAGCAGTTACAAACCTTAACAGAACATATGGAGGTAACCTGTAAGGAGTACTAGTTACTACTATAAGCAAATTGCTGGGCAGACTGGATGGACCATCTGGTCTTTATCTACGATCATTACTATGTTACTGTTCTGGGGACTCCACAGCCAGTTGGGTTTTCAGGATATAAGCTAGGGGTGTGACAGGAAATAAATCATTTTCTTTTTTCGGTTTGTTTTCGGGAGGCTCTTTCCTCTATGAATTTTGGTTCGTGGAATGTTTGATTTGTTTCATTCCTGTGAAAAAAACAAATCAAACATTAAAAAAATCCAAAAAAGAAAACAAAAAATGGCCAACAAATTAAAAATGAGGCCTCCCCCCACTCCTCACACCAACCCGGAAAAATGCTGGGGCCAACATACCCCCCAGCCCCCACTTACGCGATCTGGTGAGGATCTTCTGACAAGGCCTAGGCCCAGGCTGAAGCCATGGCCTTGTATAGGCTGAGGCCTTGGAAGGTCTCCATGACCTCATTCTCAGCATATGCAAGGTTGATACCTCAGCCTTGGCCAGAGCACAGGCCTAGGCCTGATGCCACAGCCTGTCCCGAAGCCCAGATCCCAATGCCAGAGTCTCGACCTGGACCAAGGCCCAATGCTGGAGCCCGGCCTGGAGGCCAGGTTTTGACACCTTGGCCTCAGCATCAGTCTGGGCCTTGCATAGGCCAAGGCTATGTTATGTTGCTGCAATCTCAGCCTCAGTCTACTCAAAGCTAATGCCTTGGCCTCAACCTAGGCTTGAGCCTGGGCCTAGGTCTGATGTTACGACCTGATCTGGAGGCTAGTTTTCAATGCCAGAGCCAGGCCTGATGCAGGACCCAGCCTGGACTCCAGGTTTTGTCACTTGGGCTCAGCCTAGGCTGGATCCCGGGCCCAGACTCCTGAAGGCCCATCCAATGATGTGGCCCGGCCCAGAGGCCAGATTTCAACACCAGGGCCTCAACCTGGACCCAGGGATGATTCTGGGGCCCTTGCCCAGAGACTGGGTACTGACATCTGGGCCTCAGCCTAGGCTAGAGCCCCGAATGCTGCGGTCTGGCCCACAGGTTGAGTTACAACACTGTGGCCTCAACTTGAACCCAATGCATTAATTTAAAATTAATACAATAGATAAGATTCATTTAATTCAGGGGACCCCATTTTATTTTGTGGACCCCTGAATGAAAAATTTGGTCTTATTCATTGTGTTTTGCAAATGCACATCCCTAATATCCATAATGAATATGCATGACATAAATTTACTTATACTGAGTCTCCATGATACTACATTTATTTCGTGCATTATCACTGTGGATAATCTGAAAACCCGACAGGCTGTGGGTTCACCAGGACAGGTTTGGGAAGCTTTGCTCTACTTTTTTTTCAGATGTTTATTCTCTTCTTCCCTTCCTTATTCCAACAGCAAGCTTAAGAAGAGACTGCAAGCCACACCTCAACACATAATACATTTTAAAAATGTGCAGTTGCTTTCAACACCACAACCCAATCTCTGGTCAGGATACTCTGTTGTAAAAATTAAAATCAATATATAACTAACATGTAATCAACATAATAACAATGTGGAATCAGCATACTAGCAGCATACAAATATACAATCTATACAATGGTTCTTGGACTCTATGAGACTTTGGCACTCTTTGAGATATTGGCACACAGTAAATTATTGGCACTGATTAATTCATGAGGTTCCTACTGGGTCTGTCCTTTAGAAAAATATTTCTCTCTGGATACTTACTGACAATCTTTGACACATAAGTGTGATACAGAATCAAATAGTCTCTGAAATCTTCAGCACAAGTTCCATGAATAGTCTTCAGCCAGGTTGTAGTATGCTTATCCAGTTAATGTAAACATACATGCATTTTACTCTGAATATAGCTGATTCACGTTTTACTTTTCCAAAAGTTCTTCTCAATGTATCTGCAGTGTTCAATACGATTGATCACAAAATAGTCTTGACTCACCTAGAATCACTAGGACTATCTGGCCACATATTTGTTGCAACCGTCCCTTTCCGACGGCTCCACTCCGCCTACCTCTCTTTGTTTGCTCATCTTCATGCTGCGGATGGACGCCTGGCTGCCATGGCATCTGCCTGCCTTCCTCTTCTGCGTCCCCGGACCGGCTTGGGCGCTGCCTTCCACCATGCTCTGCTTGTACCATAGGGCGCAATGCCGTGCAGCTCTCCTTATTTCCTACTTGGCGCGAACTTCCAGGGCGTCCCCCCCGTGATGACGTCAGGATGCTCGGATATTTAAAGCCTACAATGTTTGCTAGCCTTTGAGTTAGCAAGGGTAATCCTACGGGAATCCTATGGATGGGATTCTCTCTCCATACCCAGCTACTCTGCCTCTCCAATCTCTATTGGACTCTATAACGCTAACGGGGTACCCGCTCCTCGGGGGCCTCATTTGCTTTCCAGGTCGCTGTCAGGAAACCAGTACTTGCTCCTCGAGGGCCCATGTTCCATGACTCGCTGCCTACTCCTACCTTCTCTTCTGCCTGGAAGGATTCGCTAATCTTCAACATCAGTAAGTACTACCATCTTCACCTCAGAGCTGTTCCCTGGAATCAGGCACTCGCTCCTCGAGGGCCTGCCTCCGTTCCAGCCCCAGTGCCATCTCAATGGAACCACTGTGTGAGTACATCATTTGCAAGCCTCCCAGCTCTCAGGGTTCAGATACTCCCTCCTCGAGGGTCTGCTCTCCCTACCCTGGGGATCTCCATACTGGGGTCTTGTATATTCTCCACTGTACTCATTCTCTCAGTTCTCTCCACTACAGCACTGCTACCGGAGGAGTCGCTGTTCCAGCACCTGAGGGATACCAGCCCTGCAGGGCTATTCCAGCTGCTCACTACTGCCACCTCTGGTGGCATCCTTACACAGTTTAATAAAAGATCAAACTGTGTTTGTGTGTCCTGAGCTAAGCCTGACCTGTGGCCCCTCACGGGACTTCCCCCCATGGGCGTGGGCAGCTGCCACAGTGTCCAAGGGTCCACCCAAACCTCACAGTTTACAACAATATTATCCTGGTTTACTTCCTATCTTTCCCATAGATTTCAACAAATTAAAGTTGACTCCTCTACATCAACTTGGCATCCAGTTAGTTCTGGTGTACTTCAGGGATCCGCGTTATCTGCAGAATTATTTAATATCTACATGACTCCCCTTTGATGTGTACTGGCAGACCTTGGGGGACACTACAAAATTTATGCTGACGATATCCAATTTTTCTTCCCCACCAAAAGAACTTGGGAGAAAACCGAAGAATTTCTCATACTAAGGGGCGGATTTTAAGAGCCCTGCTCGCGTAAATCCACCCGGATTTACGCGAGCAGGGCCCTGTGCGCCGGTGCGCCTATGTTCAATAGGCCTACCGGCGCGCGCAGAGCCCCGGGACTCGCATAAGTCCCGGGGTTTTCCGAGGGGGGCATGTTGGGGGCGTGTTGGGGGGCGGGGCCGAGCGGCACGCCATTTTCGGGGCGGGACGCGGCATTTTGGGGGCGGGCCCGGGGGCGTGGTTTCGGCCTGGGGCGTTTTGGGGGCGTGGCCGCGCCCTCCGGAACCGCCCCCGGGTTGCGGGGATTTACTTCTCCCTCTGGGAGGCGTAAATCCCCAACAAAGGTAGGGGGGGGGGGTTTAAACAGGGCCGGGGGGGGGGGTTAGGTAGAGGAAGGGAGGGGAAGGTGAGGGGAGGGCGTTAGCGAATTCCCTCCGAGGCCGCTCCGAGGGAACGGAGGTAGGCTGCGCGGCTCGGCGCGCGCCGGCTACACGAAATCGGTAGCCCTGCGCTCGCCGATCAAGGATTTTAGCGGATATGCGTGGCTACGTGCGTATCTACTAAAATCCCGCATACTTTTGTTTGCGCCTGGAGCGCCAACAAAAGTACGCCAACGCGCCGTTTTTGAAAATCTACCCCAATGTTTCCATACTATTCAAAACTGGGTAAATCAAAATAAACTTACACTGAATATAAGCAAATCAGAAATCATGCTGCTCTCAAGATGTATAGTCTCCAATGTACCAAAGAACATCTACTTTAGAAATCAATGTATTAAAATTTCTGAATCTGGGTATATTAACCCACCCAGCATTAACAATGAGTGACATATTAAAGCTCTCATACAAACCTCCTATTACAAACTCAGATTACTACAACATCTTAAACTACTCCTTGATGATAATTATTTCTACACCATTATGCAAGTGCATCTTTTCTCTAATATTGATTACTGCAATTTGCTATCCAGAGGACTCCCAATATATGGCACTCATCCTCTTCAAATTATTCAAAATTCTGCTGCACGTCTGTTAACTGGTACTTCAAATCATGTACACATTACCTCTGTCTTACAATCTCTTCATTGGCTTTTAATAACTTAACGGATACAATACAAACTAGCTACCATTATCTACTCTCTTATTAATAATCTACACTCCCCTTGGAATAGTGCTATTATGAAAGGAGAGAGAGAGGATCACCTTGCTGGTGGCTGAAAGGAATCAGTAAGTTTTTGCTTGGGACATTGTCTTTTTGAAAAGTATTGGGGCAAAGCTAACTATTTGGGAATATTATTTAGTGTGTTTGTGTGTTTGTGCTTTTAGTAGTCAGTAAGGCAGTGAATAAACAAATTAGACTGTATTTTTAAATAGTCAGTCAATAAGGCAGCTAGTAAGCAGTTGGTAGTGTGTTTATTTTTAAAAGTGTGTAAGGCAGCTAGTAAGCAGAACTGAGTGTTTGTATTTAAAAAAATAAAAAAAACTCACAACCCCCCCCCCACCCCCCCCCACACACACACAAAAAGTAGCCAGAAGCTAGAAATAAGCTAGGAGCAGTGTATACCTAAGTAAAAAGGTTGAAAAGTTCAGCTCAGTTACTCACCTTGGAAAGGTGTTTAGGTAGTATGATTTGGTTTGAATAGGTACCACATTTATTAATCAAGAGAGCAGTGAGTCACTCTGGCTGACTATCTAAAGTTAGACTGTTTGTATTTCCCAACCCTCCCACCCCTCGCCCACCCACCCCAGCTCATCCTTTAATTGATAGGCAGGTACCACTTTCACAAAAAAAAAAACCCCAACAACAAAAACTTTATTGAGAGTTTGATCAGACCCGGTAGGCCACAACCAGACATATAGTTAATTCACTAATACATTTAAAGGACGTTAGACACATTCCTACTCCCATAGCAACCTAAAACTTAACTAGGAACTGATCAAAATTGAGATGAAGGCAGCAGTCCAGCAGCAAGAGGGGGGCTTCCCAGTCTTTTGCATCGAGTGTCACATGTATGATTTTTTACCCACCGGTGAGAAGTTGTACATGTGCATGCGATGCAAAGAGCTCCTGGCTCTCAGAGAACAAGTCTGATCTCTGGAGGCTAGAGTGGCAGACCAGGAGGAGCTGAGGCAGACAGAGAGGTATATAGATGAGACCTTCAGGGACATAGCAGTCAAGTCCCAACTTCATACTGGCAGCCCTGGTGCTGCCTTGGAGGAAGAAGGTCTCATGATTGGAGAGCATCAACCGGGTGCAGCAGGAAAGGATCCTGTAGCAAGGACCTGCTCCCCAGGTGATGCATTGTCCTTTTGCACAAAGGATATCTCCCCAAGGCCTACTGCCCAGGAGGGAAGGGTTAGGTTGGCCGTCATAGTTGGTTATTCGATTATTAGGAATGTAGATAGCTGGGTGGCTGGTGGGCGTGAGGATCGCCTGGTAACATGCCTACCTGGTGCAAAGGTGGCGGACCTCATGCGTCACCTAGATAGGATTTTAGATAGTGCTGGGGAGGAGCCGGCTGTCGTGGTATATGTGGGCACCAACGACATAGGAAAATGTGGGAGGGAAGTTCTGGAAGCCAAATTTAGGCTCTTAGGTAGAAAGCTTAAATCCAGAACCTCCAGGGTAGCATTCTTTGAAATGCTCCCTGTTCCACGCGCAGGTCACCAGAGGCAGGCAGAGCTCCGGAGTCTCAATGCGTGGATGAGACAATGGTGCAAGGAAGAGGGATTCAGTTTTGTTAGGAATTGCGGAACCTTTTGGGGAAGGGGGAGTCTCTTCCAAAGGGATGGGCTCCACCTTAATCAGGGTGGAACCAGACTGCTGGTGCTAACCTTTAAAAAGGAGATAGAGCAGTTTTTAAACTAGAAAAAGGGGAAAGCCGACAAGCGCTCAGCAGCGCATGGTTCGGAGAGAGGTATCTTCAAAGGATACTAATGATGCATTAGAATTAGGGCATCCCGACAGTGAGGTTCCAATAATAAGAAAAGTAGTCCAAGTGCCTGTAACTAAAAACTCACCTGAGCTAAAACATTCTAACTGATCCCTATCAATTAAAAAGCAGAATGAAAATACAAACAAAAAACAAACTTTGAAATGTTTGTATGCTAATGCCAGAAGTCTAAGTAGTAAGATGGGAGAATTAGAATGTATCGCAGTGAATGATGACATAGACTTAATTGGCATCTCAGAGACATGATGGAAGGAGGATAACCAATGGGACAGTGCTATACCAGGGTACAAATTATATCGCAATGACACAGGAGCACCAGGGAGGTGGTGTGGCACTTTATCTCTGGGATGGCATAGAGTCCAACAGGATAAACATCCTGCATGAGACAAAATGCAAAATTGAATCTTTATGGGTAGAAATCCCTTGTATGTCGGGGAAGACTATAGTGATAGTATACTACTGTCCACCTGGTCAAGATGGTGAGACAGACAGTGAAATGCTAAGAGAAATTAGGGAAGCTAACCAAATTGGTAGTGCGGTAATAATGGGAGACTTCAATTACCCCAATATTGACTGGGTAAATGTATCATCGGGACACGCTAGAGAGATAACATCCCTGGATGGAATAAATGATAGCTTCATGGAGCAATTGGTTCAGGAACCGATGAGAGAGGGAGCAATTTTAGATCTAATTTTCAGTGGAGCACAGGACTTGGTGAGAGAGGTAACGGTGGTGGGGCCACTTGGCAATAGTGATCATAATATGGTCAAATTTGAATTAATGACTGGAAGAGGAACAGTATGCAAATCCATGGCTTTCGTGCTAAACTTTCAAAAGGGAAACTTTGATAAAATGAGAAAAATTGTTAGAAAAAAACTGAAAGGAGCAGCTACAAAAGTAAAAAATGTGCAAGAGGCGTGGTCATTGTTAAATAATACCATTCTAGAAGCACAGTCCAGATGTATTCCACACATTAAGAAAGGTGGAAAGAAGGCAAAAAGATTACCGGCATGGTTAAAAGGGGAAGTGAAAGAAGCTATTTTAGCCAAAAGATCTTCATTCAAAAATTGGAAGAAGGATCCAACAGAAGAAAATAGGATAATACATAAACATTGGCAAGTTAAATGTAAGACATTGATAAGACAGGCTAAGAGAGAATTAGAAAAGAAGTTGGCCGTAGAGGCAAAAACTCACAGTAAAAATGTTTAAAATATATCTGAAGCAGAAAGCCTGTGAGGGAGTCAGTTGGACTGTTAGATGATCGAGGGGTTAAAGGGGCACTTAGAGAATATAAGGCCATCGTGGAAAGATTAAATTATTCTTTGCTCCGGTGTTTACTGAAGAGGATGTTGGGAGGTACCCATACTGGAGAAGGTTTTCATGGGCAATGATTCAGATGGACTGAATCAAATCACAGTGAACCTAGAAGATGTGGTAGTCCTGATTGAAAAACTGAAGAGTAGTAAATCACCTTGACCGGATGGTATACACCCCAGACTTCTGAAAGAACTAAAAAATGAAATTTCAGACCTATTAGTAAAAATTTGTAACCTATCATTAAAATCATCCATTGTACCTGAAGACTGGAGGATAGCTAATATAACCCCAATATTTAAAAATGGCTCCAGGGGCGATCCGGGAAACTACAGACCAGTTAGCCTGACTTCAGTGCCAGGAAAAATAGTGTTCTAAACATCAAAATCACAGAAAATATAGAAAGACATGGTTCAATGGAAGAAAGTCAGCATGGCTTTACCCAAAGCAAGTTTTGCCTCACAAATCTACTTCACTTTTTTGAAGGAGTTAATAAACATGTGGATAAAGATATAGTATACTTGGATTTTCAGAAGGCGTTTGACAAAGTTCATCATGAGAGGCTTCTAGGAAAAATAAAAAGTCATGGGATAGGTGGTGATGTCCTTTCCTGGATTGCAAACTGGCTAAATGACAGGAAACAGAGAGTAGGATTAAATGGACAATTTTCTCAGTGGAAGGGAGTGGGCAGTGGAGTGCCTCAGGGATCTGTATTGGGACCCTTACTTTTCAATATATTTATAAATGATCTGGAAAGAAATACGACGAGTGAGATAATCAAATTTGCAGATGATACAAAATTGTTCAGAGTAGTTAAATCGCAAGCAGATTGTGATAAATTGCAGGAAGACCTTGTAAGACTAGAAAATTGGGCATCGAAATGGCAGATGAAATTTAATGTGGATAAGTGCAAGGTGATGCATATAGGGAAAAATAACCCATGCTATAATTACACAATGTTAGGTTCCGTATTAGGTGCTACAACCCAAGAAAGAGATCTAGGCGTCATAGTGGATAACTCATTGAAATCATCGGTTCAGTGTGCTGCGGCAGTCATAAAAGCAAACAGAATGTTGGGAATTATTAGAAAGGGAATGGTGAATAAAACGAAAAATGTCATAATGCCTCTGTATCGTTCCTTGGTGAGACCGCACCTTGAATACTGTGTACAATTCTGGTCGCCGCATCTCAAAAAAGATATAATTGCGATGGAGAAGGTACAGGGAAGGGCTACCAAAATGATAAGGGGAATGGAACAGCTGCCCTATGAGGAAAGACTAAAGAGGTTAGGACTTTTCAGCTTGGAGAAGAGACGGCTGAGGGAGGATATGATAGAGGTGTTTAAAATCATGAGAGGTCTAGATGTGAATCGGTTATTTACTCTTTCGGATAATTGAAAGACTAGGGGGCACTCAATGAAGTTAGCATGTGGCACATTTAAAACTAATTGGAGAAAGTTCTTTTTTACTCAACGCACAATTAAACTCTGGAATTTGTTGCCAGAGGATGTGGTTAGTGCAGTTAGTATAGCTGTGTTTAAAAAAGGATTGGATAAGTTCTTGGAGAAGTCCATTACCTGCTATTAATTAAGTTGACTTAGAAAATAGCCACTGCTATTACTAGCAACGGTAACATGGAATAGACTTAGCTTTTGGGTACTTGCCAGGTTCTTATGGCCTGGAATGGCCACTGTTGGAAACAGGATGCTGGGCTTGATGGACCCTTGGTCTGACCCAGTATGGCATTTTCTTATGTTCTTATATTCTTACTATAGAACTCTGCGCTCATCCTGCCAAAATCTGTTAAATATTGCTTTGCCAAAGTCAGCTCACCTAGATGAAACCAGAGAACGTGCCTTTTTCAATAGCAGGCCCAACACTTTGGGACACACTCCAAAAATAAATTTGAAATTTTAAGCAGCCGAAGTTCTTTAAGAAGGCCCTAAAGACTAGGGATGTGCATTCGTCCTGGTTCGGGGAGGCAGAAACCTGAAGGAATTTTTCCCGATTTTCGGGAAAAATTTGTTTTCTAGTTTAGTGCACACTAACAAAAAAATGTAAACATACACTAACAGGGAGTTACTGCGCAGTAAAATGAAATTTGGGTCTCCCCGAATTTTAAAGGCCCAAACCGTGGGAAATATGAAATTTCCTGCGGTGGGCCAAAAACAAAGCCCGAACCGGTAGGTTTGGGCTTCATACATCCCTACTAAAGACCCACCTATTTAAGCAAGCATTTGATTGTTAAATATGTTATGCAGGCCCCATTCCATTATTTTATGTGATTTTACATTGTTTTATTATTATTATGACGTATGTTATTTTACCATGGTTTGTTTTAATCTAATTGACTTTGGATGTTATGATGCACTCTGCCCTGAATGTAGGAAGGGCAGGTAAGAAATGTTAAAAAAAAATGTATTGTGGAAGGTATTACTGCAGAAAAAATGGAAGCATGTTATTTTATGGCTCCATAACTTCCTTCAGTCAGGGCAGCTAAGATATAAAGGTGCATCTAGCTTAAAAAAATATCATACTATATATATAATGCCTGCTTTAGTACATGCTGTCATAACAAATGGATATAGGCTGAGGCCATGGAAGGTCTCTGTGACCTCATTCTCAGCATATGCAAGGCTGGATATTTATTTACATTTGATAAAACCATTTCTGGCAGTCATTTTTCTAACTTTCTAAATTTGAATGAATCAAGATGTCTCTGAACAAGTGAATAGTCCTAAACAGTCAGCCATCAGATTTAATTCAGTCATCCTTCAAAGATCCTTTAAAGTATAAACTAGATATACTGTAAACCAGTGGTCCCCAACCCTGTCCTGGGGGCCCATCAGCCAGTCGGGTTTTCAGGATATCCACAATGACTATGCATGAGAAAAAATTTGCATGCACTGCCTCCATGACATGCACATTTTCTCTCATGCATATTCATTGTGGATATTCTGAAAACCCGACTGGCTGGTGACCCCCCAGGACAGGGTTGGGGACCACTGCTCTAAACTGACAAAAGAATATCAAGAGGTACAGGGATGCATCACTAAAATTGTGTCTACGATACTAAGAGGAAGACAACATGAAAAGACACAGGAAAGTAAAATAAAAATGATAGAGGTTATGGAATGGCTCCCTTGTGAATAAGGCATAACAGGTTAGGGCTCTTCAGCTTGGAGAAGAGAAGACTAAGAAGGGATATGTTGAAGTATATAAAATTATGAGTGGTATGGAACAAGTTAAGAGGAAAAAGTTATTTATACTTTCAAACAGTACTAGGACTAAATGACCCTGCATGAAACTGGTATAAATTGGTGTTATGACTTATGCCTTTATTTGTACTTGTAGGATTATAATCATTGGTCATTAGGGTTTTGTAGCAATACATTTCTATTTTGAGGTTTTCCATATAAAGTAGATGAAAATTTTATTTGCAATATAAATGAAATTGTATTTGCAATATGGAAAACCTCAAAAAAGAAATGTATTGCTACATAACCCTAATAACCGATGATTATAATTCTATAAGCACGAATAAGGACATAAGTCATAAAACCAATTTGTGGAGACCTGGTGCTGTATTATATGACAGTCACATTGTCTGCAAATATGCTTATTTGAAACACTATTCATAAGCATGGGAATATATTATAGTGTATGGTAATTTCTTCACTCTTAAGGTTATTTAGTCGGTATTGAAACTAACTGGTAGCAGATTTAAAATAAATTTAAGGAAGTATTTATTTCAGTCAGTGTTCAAATAAGCATGTGAAATGTTTTGCCGAAAGATGTGGTCAAGGCTAGTAGTGGTCAAGGCTGAGTGTAACTTACTTCCTAACTGTCAGGCCAATTCAGTAAAGTCCGCGGGAGAGCGGGCAAACGCCCGCTTGCCTGTGCACACGATACAGTATTGAAATGAGGCCCGCGGTAGAAATGGGCAAAAGGAGGCGCTAGGGACACTAGTGCGTCCCTAGCGCCTCCTTTTTGACAGGAGCGGTGGCTGTCAGCGGGTTTGACAGCCGACGCTCAATTTTGCTAGTGTCGGTTCTCGAGCCTGCTGACAGCCACAGGCTCGGAAACCGGACGCCGGCAAAATTGAGCATCCGGTTTTTGACCCGACAGCCGCTGGCCGACTTCCAATTTATTTATTTATTTTTTTTAACTTTTTTTACTCTTTGAGACCTCCGACTTAATATCGCCATGATATTAAGTCGGAGGGTGCACAGAAAAGCAGTTTTTACTGATTTTCTGTGCACTTTCCCGGTGCCGGAAGAAATTAGCACCTACCTTCGGGTAGGCGCTAATTTCTGAAAGTAAAATGTGCGGCTTGACTGCACATTTTACTTTCTGAATCGCACGCGAATACCTAATAGGCATTTGCATGTTAAGGGTGCTATTAGGTTCGGCGGGTTGGACGCGCGTTTTCCGCCCCTTACTGAATAAGGGGTAAGGGAAAACGCGCATTCAATGGCAGGTAAACAGTGCGCTCCATTGGCCTGTATATCTTTTGCAGATTTAAAAGCCCTAACTGAAAGCTGCAGGCATCTCTGCTTATGGGTCCAAGTAAGCCTACCCTTTTGGATCCCCACCTGTTTCTGTGTCTGCTTCTCTTCTTCCAACCAGTTCTACTTCCTATTTCCTCCCAGTCTGTTTTAAACTGCAAGAGACAGCTTTCCCAGTGAGTTTGTAGGCTTCTGTTTGTTTTTAGGTTGCACAGGTCTAACTCCTCTTCATGGTTTTAAGGTGAGATTATATTCCACTACCCTTTGTCTCTTATACTGTGATTTAAAAAGGTTGGATATGCTTCTGGAATACAAGTCCATTAACAAATATTAGTGAGGTAGATTTGGGGATCATCACTCTCTTCTGGGTGTGAGCAACAGGAATGTATTGCGCTCTGTGGTTTGTGAGCTGCTCCCGTGAACCGCTCTACTCACCTTCCAGCAGGGCCTCTCTCATCCACCCCTGGCGTGGCCCAGTCTCCCGACATCTTCATGGATTGCTGCCACACGCCACTGCATCAGGACACTGCCAACAGCTTCCAAGGCAGGATGCCACCGACACCGCCTGGCCACACTCCTCCTAGGGCACACGTGCTTAACATCATCGGTTGTAAAGGTGCCATGGCAGGAAAGAGCTGGAGGTACCCCATTGATGATATCATCCCCTCAGGCCCATAAAAGGCCCCTAAGGTCTTTCCGCCAATGCCTCAGCAATAGTTCTCCCTACTCTTTAGAACTGTATGTTGCTCCAGTGTTCCTTGTCTTCGGTTCTAGTGTTCCTTGTCTTTAGTTCCAGCATTCCTTGAATTCAGTTCTTCAGCACAGCCTCTGTGTCTTCAGTTCTTCAGTCCTCCAGTTCATCTTCCCTGCCTGCCCACTGTTCTGTTCCTTGCCTTCCTGACTTGCTTATCCATTCTGCCATTCCCTTCAAACATATTCCTGGTATTGACCATGGCCTGACTTCTGGATACTTCTGCTCGCTGCCTGCCACTGACCTTTGCCTGCCACCAGATATGCCTCACCTACTCCTTCTCTGACCCAGCTACTGTGTCGGAACTCTCCACCTTCAGCACAAGCCCCCACCTAAGACCTTCCAGCCCTAGCACCCAAAGACTCAACCCAAGGAGGATGTAGACTGGTAAAGGCAAAGCTCCAATTGGGCCACTGCCTCATCCAGATCCGCCTGCCACCAAAGGGGACCTGCAGGGCTTCTCCATGCAGGTTGCATCAACCCCACCTCGGTCCAAGGGTCCATAAACGCAACAGAATAACTCTCCCTGTTAGGATCTGCTGGGTATTTTCAAGTGACATGGTGACACACTTTTAGAGAGAGAATGCTTGGCTCAGTGGCCCTTTGATCTAACCCAGTATAGCACTTCTTATGTTCTTATGATGGAAAAATGTTGTTATTCCACTCAAACATTATGCAATAGGGATGTGCATTCATTTAAAATGAAAATGCAAAATACAATAAATAAGGCTAATTCATTTCCTTCAAGGGCCAAAACGGAATCTGGGGCCCCTTCAAATGAAACAAGCTTTATTTATTCGTTTCATTTTAAATTATGTCTAGGCCCAAAGCTGGGTCCTAGCCTAGGCATAGGCAGAAGCCCAAAGCAGGGGCCATAGCCTAGGCCCAAGCACGATGCCAGAGTCTTGGCCAAGGCATGGGCTAACAATGGGATCTTGGCTGAGATCCACAAAATGTTTTTATAAAATTCAATACCTGATCCGTTGCGTAATCTGACAATTTCCTGGTCACAATGCCTGACATGGATTCCAGGCCTCGATGACCAAGTCTTGGCCTGGACCAAGCCCAATGCTGAAACCTGATCTGGAGGATGGGTCCTGAAGCCTGGGCCTGGGCGTAGGCCAGAGCCTGAGCCCATGCCTGTTGCCACAACCCAATTCAGAGGCCAAGTCCCAATGCCAGGCCCTCGGCATGGACCCAGGCCTGATGCTGTGACCTGACCCAGAGGTCAGGTCCCGATGCCTGAGCATTGGCCCAGGATCAGGTGAGTGCCTCGGAGCACAGGTCTGAGAGCTTCTCTTCTTGGATCCTCTTCTTTCCTTGGTGTTTCACAGCCAAATTATGGCATCCACTAGGGTCACACCTGAATTATCTACAGCGCATTCACCCCAGCAGATGATGCCATTTTGATGTACAACATTGTTCACTCATTCACCCTCACAGGCACAAAGACTCACACACACATATTCACCCTATCAGACACAAAGACTCACAAACACACTCACCATCTCAGACATAAAGACCCACAGATACACATTCATCCTCTCACACACACACATAAAGATACACTCACCTTCTCAGACACAAAGACTCAAACACACATACACATACTGTTATGGAATACAACAATGGAAAAACAGAATTATATCTATTCCTCAGAAAACATCAAACAATAAAATCAAGAAATACAAAATGTCCATTATAATAGTTAAAACCATATTAATAAATGTTTTAAAAATAGCTTAGTCTATGGTTTGCTTGCATTTCAATGATCAAGCAGCCTTCATGAGCTGGTATTATTATTGATTACTCATCACGATGGCTAGGACTACTCTATCCCAAGGTGATGAAGGCTCCTCCTCACTCTCATGGTCCCTTCTCAGTGGTGGGAAAACAAAGCAAAAAAAAAAAAAAAAAATCCCATTAGGGAGAATTGTGAGTACAGGGAATTCTGATCCCAGCCCGCATCCTAAACCAATTCCCCGAGATGCCAAGGATGGTCCATCTCAGTAAGTTCAATTAAAGGGCAAAGAGTGAGATTTTTCAAGCGATGTGTCTAGAGTGTAAATCTTAACTCTCTTGGACCCTCTGTGAACTGCTCCCTGTACCATGGGAGGCAGATGGAATTTTCCCAGTCATAGGACAGTAAACACAATCAGACTCTGCTGTACTCAGCAATTTGGGGAATATATCACTGATCTCCCTCCCAGCTCACAGTCTCCTACTGTCTCGGTTTCCTCTCTCTGCCTGTTTTGGCTCCAGGCGCTGCTATGGTCTCCTTTTTCTCTTCATATGCACTTTTCTGTGTGTGGCTCCTGACCAGAACCAGGCATCCTAGGTGAAACTTAAATCCTTGAGCCCCTCTGCCCCCCACCCCATGGCACTCTCCACACACAATTAAAAATTATACATTTATAATAGATTTACATGAAAAAGGACATTCGGTCTTCTGAGGTAAAAAAAATATCACTTAAAATAGTATGTATATTGTATTTACATGCACTGCTATGGTGCCAACCAGAACACCCTGCAAGAAAGCCAAAAAATACAATTGGAACTACATGCTAGCAGAATATTTCACCTCGGTCACGCATGCAGAGCACATATAGACTGTCACCAAATACAAAATAAAGAGACTATAGGATGACCAAGTAATTTTCTTGGGCTGGAGGCAAAAAGCACGCTGACTCCAGCCTTTCTTAACAGATTATAGCTTTATGTATATTTCTCAACATACAAACACAGTAGAATACTTACCTTCAATGATATTTCTCCCAGCTTCAGTTAGGACAGCAAAGTAATTAGCAGCAGCTTTCTCCTATACACAAACTGTTTCCTTCCAGCAGTTTACTCAGATTTAGTTAGGTTGCAATATATTTAGGAGCTGTCTTCTCTGGAGATCCATGGACCTCCTGATCCTAGCTGGGCTCAGACTCTTATCCTCCCCAACAGGGTCCAGCACACAGATATCTCCCGGCTCAGTAGGGTCTTGCCGACAGAGCTTTCTTCCTTTGTAGAGATTTAAGGTGCACAGGCATCTAGTCTGGCCCTACACAGGTTAAGAAAGGGTAGTAAGGCCCCTTCTTCACAGAGACCATAAGATTTAAATAGAAATGTGCAGCCAAAAATTGAACTGGAAATCAAAAGCTAAACCCTGTATGCAGTGTAACCATAGAAAAACAAATATTACCATTTCTCATAAAACATCAAACTGTAAAATAAAAAATATATAAAACAATCATAATTATAAAACCATATGAATCAAAAGAATACATATTTCAAAACAGATGACAAATAAAATAACATCCAATAATGAAGAACTCATATAATTTTTAAAAAAAATAAAACAAACATCAATAAAATATTTAAAACCAGACACATCAAACAACATCCAATAATTAATAAGGATTTAAAAAAAAAAAAAATCCCCTACTCTCCATACCTGGAAACTTTTGATTCCCATTCACCTAGAAATTGTCATAGATTAGTACATAGGCGGAGGGCATACAAACTTTCTTCACTGTCATTTAAACATATGGTCCCTCATATACACACATTTGTTCTCTTTCTCTCTCACATACACACACCCATGCACTCTATCTCTCTTTCATACACACACTCATGAACTCTTTTTCTCTCTCATACACATACCCATGCACTCATACACACACCCATGCACACTCTCTCTCTCTCTCATACACACATCCATGACTTCTTGCTCTCTCTTATACAAAAACCCATGCACACTCACACATACAAACACTCCCATGCACCCTCTCTCTGTCTGGCTCACACACCCACCTCCATGCACTCTCCCTCTCTTGCATACACACATACCCATGCACACCTTCTCTCTGGCATACATACACACACCCATGCACACTCACACACACACACAGAGTCAGGCCAGGTCTCTCCTCTAATTCGGATCACAGGCAGGTCAGGGTCTGCTGATGGCTCTGCGAGGGACTCTCTGCTTCTTCTGGCTGATGGCCCTGCTGGTGCCAGGCTTCTTTTCTTCTTAAGGCCGCAGGAAGGATGGGGAATGCCGATGGGCCTGTGAGGCCTCTCCTTTGCTTCGGGCTGAGGACTCTGCCAGCATCATATTTCTTTTCCTCTTCGGGCTGCCAGCAATATGGGGATCCGCCAGTGGCCCTACAAGGATTCTTCTTTTCTTCAGGCCAACGGCTTGCTGGAGCTAGACATCTTTTGATCTTCATGCCAATGGTACTGCTGGGCCTCTCCTTTTGTTTGACTAATGGTGGGCAGGAGAATACACCACCAGCCATATTAGAGCATGACTGCAGTGGCAGATATGGCAAAAAGCCCCAGGCACAGCTAGCAGAGGGAGCATGGGAAGGAACACCCTGCCACTTGCTACCCCAATGAGCCCTGATGTAGAGCTCCCTCTACAGCCAGAGAAGTTTAGATAGCACCTTCACCAGCTGGGGAAAAAACTTACAGCAGATATAAATGGTCCAGCACCAAGCCACCAACACAACAAAAATCTCAGAGGACTAAAATCCTGACTATTTCTGGACATTTTAGCCCTCCCTTTGGCTTTCGGACATGAAACAAACAATCCGGAAGAAATCTGGACAGTTGGCAACCCTATGTGGGACATTAGTAAAAAACAAAAGCATAAATCTGTTAATGTATATTGTTTTGTAATCTAAATGTAGTTTCTTTCTACCTTGTACTTGTAAACCGCTGCCCCAGCATGGTGAAGACAGCTGTCGTGGCAAAGGTTGATGGTATAAAAGTATAGTCCTGTGACCAGGGCAGAAGGCTCTCAGATGAAACCTACATGGGTGTGGTTCAGTGCCCTCCTCCCTACTAGGTCTCTCACAGGTGCAGGGGTCCACAACCCACCCAGCAAAGTCTCTTAAGGTTAAAAGGGGAAGCAAGGATAAATGTATAAAGGAACAAACTTCTTTCAATGTAAACAAAGTTAACAATTTTATTTCAAGCAACAGTTTTTCTTTGATTATTAAGTTAGCGTACCTCAATAATACTTTACTTCAAGAATTGAGTCTTTGTGTGCTTTTTAATGTTTTTAGGGTAAAAGAGAGAGATCTTTTTCCTGGAGTTTTCATTCAGATAAGAATACACTGTTGTGTTTATTTACTTACTTTCTATATTTATTTTCTATGTATGTTCTCTCCTTAACTTTGCATTCTTTCCTTTCTTCTTTCTTTCTCGTCTTGTTTATCTACTCGTTTATCTTTTGTGTGTTTATAACGTTAGCAGCTGCCACTTGCTCCTTTGTCCGTCATCCAATCTCAATTTATCTGACCCATACCCTATTAAACTTTTCAGTCGTTATCCTCTTTAATAGTAATCACACAGACTCTGTCCTTGGTATAAAATGGCCGCAGCTTTTATTTTAAACATTACATGATAACTTTAATAGGATACCCGAGCCGGCAGTATGCTTATGCCGTTGCCCGCCACCTGAACCAAGCAAGGCAGCCTGATGCTGTGGGCCCCCCGCCTTGTTCCCGAGCAAGGGGGTCATCGCCTTTCCGCCTCCCGGCGCCAACACCCCGCCATCGTGTGATGACACCAGCACCACGTGTAATCCGGCTTAACCGGCCCAGGTACCCGCCAAAACACGAGGTAGGGAGGACCCTTGCCTCGTGTCCCCCCACTAATAAGCTGTGGCCATTTTATCTGTCTTGTGCCTCAATGGCATCTTGGAGGCTATTATTGAAAATGTCATATCCAATATCCGATGTGTATTTCGTCAGGTCTGAACAACCCTGGGGACATGTCGTCAGCCCACTGATGTCTTATCTGATGTCCTCCCATTTTTTGTATCCATGCACCAATTTGTCTATTAACCTTCTTTCTCCCATGCCCCCATAATTTTGACTGTTTCCATTTTGGTCTGGGAATAATATCAGACCAGCATACCAGGGCACCTGGGAATAGCTCTAGTATGCTGCACAGGTCGCATTTTACCATCTGAACCAAGCGCTTACATGTCCATGTACACAAGTCATTGCCTCCCAGATGGAGTATTATGACATCGGGCGGTGCCTTCGCGTCCTTCAGGCGCCATATGAAGGGCAACAACTGTTCCCATAGCATGCCTGGTTTACCCATCCATTCGATGACCCAACCTTTTGACGCCAGACCCAAGTGAATTCCGTAAGGCCGTTCACGAGCTCTTTTAGCTGCCCATTGGATGTACGAGTGACCGATAATCCATGCAATACTCTGCCTCTGCCGCCCATCTGCAAGATAAAATTAACAAATCTTGTTAGCCGTATCTACTCTGTCCAATTGGACATAGGAATTGACCGCATTAGATTGCCAGCGGCCAATTTTTTTGATTGCGTCCGTTTTAAGTCCAGCCTGCGCTGCACTTGTGGCGGCACCAATTCTGAAAGAGTGTGTGGTGAAATTTTTTGGGTCCAACTTCATCTGTGTTACCACAGCTCTTAGGATTGTGGAGAATTGGAATCTGGTAAGTGGCGTACCATCAGCATGTATCAACAGGTGCACTCCGCCCTTGGGCCACACCGCTAGATATCTTCTGAGACCACCCCGGTCCGAGAATGCGGCCTACTCGCCACCTGAACCGACGAACGGAACGCCCCCTCAGCCGACATCATATCCAGTCCAGGAGGACCTTTAAAAAGTAAGATCTTACCCGGAGCCGTCCATTTGCCACGCTGCTAGCTCACCGCTCCGACCCCAGCTGGCTCGACGCGATCAGCGCAGGAGGCCTATCGAGGCCTTAGCCCTGCTGAGACCACCCCGGTCCGAGAACGTGGCCTACTCGCCACCCGAACTGACGAATGGAACGCCCCCTTGGCCGACATCATATCCGGTCCAGGAGGACCTTTAAAAAGTAAGATCTTACCCGGAGCCATCCCTTTGCCACGCTGCCAGCTCACCGCTCCGACCCCGGCCGCCTCGACGCGATCGGCGTGGGAGGCCTATCGAAGCCCGAGCCCTGTTGAGACCACCCCAGCCTACTCACCCCCCGAACTGACGAATGGAACACCCCCTCGGCCGACATCATATCCGGTCCAGGAGGACCATTAAAAATAACAAACCCTTTGTCCGGCGTCTCGCGCCGGGCGTCTTGCGACAAAGGAGCACAACTAAGGGGCCTGCCCCTTAGTGCACCCCTTTGTGCCAACTTTGTGCCCACCCTCATCCCACCAGGACCCCACCACCCTTGAACCTTGCCCTTCTCATTATATTCTGCCTTCGTCTCCTCTACCACCATATCACCCCTTATTCCAATACATCACCTCCGCTGTACCACCACACACCATCCAAGAGAACCCACACTGCTCCCCCACTCTCCGCCCCCCTAGCAGCCGCCTCCCCCCCTCCAACACCTCCCTTACCTCCAAGTCCAAATCCTACTCCCCTACTCATGAATTTCACTGCAATATACCTTCCACGAAATGCAGCCTCTCCCCATCCCCATCCTTAAACACTATACCACCCCCATCTGCGCCACCCGGCCCACTACCCCTTACGATCACCGCAGATCCCTCCTCCCCATCATGACCTCCCCGCCTCACCCAACTAATTGGCCTCACAACCTTCACAATCCTCCTCCTAAATGCCCAATCCATTGTTAAAAAAGCCAGCTTACTTAATGACATCCTTAGTGATGACTGCCCTGACATCTGCGCCATCACCGAAACATGGCTAAAGAACTCAGACTCAGTGCTTATAAACCAACTTCCAATTGACCAATATCACATATTCTCCATTTCCCAGAATGAAAAAAAAGAGAAGGAGGCCTCCTGCTCGCTGCCAAAAAGAAATTCAATTTATCCCTCCAACCCATCGCCCCCCCCCCAACTGACTCAAAATTGGGCTTTTTAAATCACCCTCCCTCCAAATCTGCCTAATCTACGCCCCACCTGGGCTCCTTGAAAGCAACCCATTCCCATTGATCGAATATATCACTAAAAACCTAGACATAAGCTCTCCTACCATTATCCTCGGAGATCTTAACCTCCATGTTGACAAGATCCCCCTCTCTTCTTCATGCAACTCCCTGCTCACTTCTCTGGATGCGCTAGGCCTCAAGCAAATCATATCTAACCCCACCCATAAGGCAGGCCACACCCTGGACCTCATCTTTACCAACTCCCTGATCCAACCCGACCGCCCCCCCCCCCCCCCCCCCCCCCCACTTGTCAACCCATCCCCTGGTCTGACCATTACCACATCGAAACCACCTGCTGCATCAAACACTCCCCCTCCCCTACACCCTCTAAGAAAACTATTCACTTCTGGAAACCCTGCCAGAAGACCTCATTGCAGCCCTCACTGATGAGCTCTCCAAACTAGATCTTACTGACCCCGAGTCCGCACTCTCCTCATGGCATCAGCTAACTAACAACATAGCTAACACTCTCTGCCCCGAACAATCCTGAGAAATCAACCTTGCTAATGCCAAAAAGAAACCCTGGTACTCCTCCGAGCTTAAATCCATGAAACACCATCTCAATTTCACGCATGACAACAGAAGCGACAACGAAAGGCCTTCTACCAGCTCTCAAGCTGAAAAAAGGCTACACACCAACCAGTGCTATGTGGGTGAGTCTGGATTACATGGGCAAAAGCCAGAGGCGGTGCAAGTAGCGGTAATAAAAAAGTCAAAACACAGGTCGAAGCGCAAGCAAAGATCTAGTTCCAGCTCTAGCAGCTGTTCCTCAACTTCAACCTCTGAGTCCTCTAGTGACAGCAACCAGCAGATAACCACTAAAATCATAGACAAGGATTCCAGGGGTTCACCAGCGCTAACCACGCTGTCTGAGCTATGGGAGGGTGTGCCAAAGAGAATGAGAAAGAAAATCAAAAAGCAAAAGTACATAGACATCTTTTCCATCCTGCATGGGTGGCGAAAACCCGAAGAGAGAAAGAAGTGGAGAGCTGGATTGGCAACCTTGGGTAAAGAGGTGAAAATACCAAAAACCATTGTCAACTGGATGATGGCTTTCATGCACATGATGAGTGTGGTAGGGCATCGAGATCCAACACAATAAGGTCCCATGTTGAGCTATGCTGTCAACATTTTTTGTTATGTTAGCACACTCATGGCAAAGAGAAACACAATGGAAACGGCGCAGAATTGACCAACCGCGACCGTGCCACCTCCACAAAAGAAATGAGAAAACAATAAAAACAAAATCTACCCAATTTGCCATCAACAAACCCTGCACCCACCCAAATTCCAAGTTTGGCATTCTTTATTCACTCTAGTCTTTTTGTTTTTGTTTTTGTTGGTTTTTTTTAATAAACTCGCCGATAGTGCACCGCGTGGCCGACCGGGCCGCATGGCTTCCGGCACATTCAACAGAGGGGAATTCGCAATCGCGGCGACACCATGTCTCCACTCTCTCCCACTCCTAGGCCCCTCGAGGGTTCGGAATGCCCCAAGAAGGAAAACGCATCCTCCTGTGCCCGAACGAGAACGCTATCCCATGCCCCTGATGAGAACGCCACCCTGTCCCCCGACCAGGCCCCCATCGCTAGGCAATGGAGTGCAAAAATAAAACCAAGGAGAAGCAGTCCTGCCTGCACCCCAACGCCGCTCGTCGCACTGTCCTCTGGTGAGACGTTCTCAAGCGGGAAACGGGAACCAGGAACTGGAATGGAAAGCGCCTTCATTTCTGTGCCTGCCTCCGCCTGCTTTGCGATCCAAAAAGGATCACTTGGAGCATGCTGCAGCCCCTTTAAGGGGCCGCGAGTGTCATCAGAGGGTGCCATCTGCGTCGCCTCATGACGTTATGGCCCCGGGGCAGTGCCATGGTGTCGCACCATCTCGGACCTTCTTCCAGGTCGCCAGGTAGGGGGGTGCTATCGGGATGGGGTTTTTTTCAGCAGCCCTCACCTTCCTATGTCATCCCCCCCCTGTCCTCCATCCTTGTTGCCCGCGTGCCGCCATCAAGGGTGGGCTCTGGGCAATCGGCACGGGCCCACCTTTTAAGCTCAGCCCTGGCTATATCATTAAAGTGTGTACACTTAGCTTGAGATTGTTGTCTTGGTTCAAGAATTATAATATGGGATGTTTTCGCAGGCTCTGATGTCCTCCTTCAGCTCTTCTCTACCAGTTCTTCTCCCTACAGTCCTAAACTAAGCAAAACCAATAAGAGAGAATATCTCCCTGTGCCGAGTAACCTTCCGCAAGTTAAATTTGTTTATGTCCTTATCTAACTAAAAAAAAAAAGATAATTAGTGTAGTCCTATGCTACGAGAAAGAATAGTGTATATTCCCATACACACCACCAAGCACTGTTCATTAATACTTGTTACTTTTGTAACATATTTCACTTTCCTTATTTTGTTGTAACATTCCCCTTCTGCTCAGATATACCTCTTCCTCTGTGGCTACAGGGTTTACTACGTCAACCATGTCTGGGGTTACATTAGGAGGAAGAGATATGACTGTAGCTTATTTTTGTTCTTTAATCTCTTGTTAGCTTTTATCTATAAGCTAACCAGTTGCTAGCTATCGTGGGCCTCACCTCCTGCTTTTACCGGTGTAAGACTGACTGAAGTGGCAAGCTTCAAGCACTTTGTGTATTTCTTCAATACATTCCCTCCTCTTATTGAATGTGGGACCTCAGTTGTATGGTCCCTTCTTTTTTTTTTCAATCTCACATCAGCTAAATAATTCCAATTAAATTCACTGCAAAGCAGCAGTAATATTAATATTACTGTCCTCTCACTAACATTACCTGGTGTGGAACCAGTGCTTCTTATACTCATGTTTATACTAATCATTTACACTCTGCAATGTTTCTCAATTTTAAAGTGCTTTGTCAATTAAGAACATAAAAACATAAGAACATAAGATATACCATACTGGGTCAGACCAAGGGTTCATCAAGCCCAGCATCCTGTTTCCAACAGTGGCCAATCCAGGCCATAAGAAACCTGGCAATTACCTAAACATTAAATAGATCTCAAGCTACTATTGCTTTTTAATTAGTTGCAGTTTAGGGATTTTTCCTCTAGGAATGTATCCAATCCTTTTTTAAACCCAGTTACACTAACTGCAGTAACCGCATCCTCTGGCAATGAATCGCAGACCTTAACTATACGCTGAAAGAAAAATAATTTTCTTTGATTTGTTTTAAATGAGCTACTTTTTAACTTCATGGAGTGCCCCCCTAGTCCCTCTATTATCTGAGAGAGTAAATAACTGATTTACATTAACCTGTTCAAGTTCTTTCATCATTTTGTTGATCTCTATCATGTCCCCCCTCAATCATCTCTTCTCCAAACAGAACAGCCCTAACTTCTTTAGCCTTTCCTCATAGGGGAGCCGTTCCATGCCCCATATCATTTTGGTCACCCTTCTCTGCACTTTCTTCAGTGCAAATATATCTTTTTTTGAGATGTGGCAACCAGAATTGCACTCAGTATTCATTGTAAGGTCTCACCATGGAGCGATACAGAGGCTTTATAAAATTCATTGTTTTATTTGACATTCCCTTCCTAATAATTCCTAATAATTCCTAACATTCTGTTTGATTTTTTGACCGCCACAGCACACTGAGCCAACAATTTCAATGTGTAAGGCAGCTCAGAAGTGTTACTGGATCCAACATTACTCTCTGCATCAATGGCAGGGGGTGGCAGGAAATTCAAATCAAACAATTACCAACAAAGGCCCTGAACTTGGTGGTCAGTGAAACAGATAAGTATGGGAAAATAAGTGTGGGAGCTTGCTGGGCGGTCTAGATGGGCCATTTGGTCTTTTTCTGCCGTCATTTCTATGTATGCCTAGATCTCTATCCTGGGTGGTAACTTCTAAGTTAGAACCTAAGATTGTGTAACTACAGCAAGGGTTATTTTTCCTTATAGGCATCACCTTGCACTTGTCCACATTAAATTTCATCTGCCATTTGGATGCCTAATCTTCCAGTCTCACAAGGTTCTCCTGCAATTTATCACAATCCGCTTGAGATTTAGCTACTCTGCATAATTTTGTGTAATCCGCAAATTTGATCACTCACTCATTATACCCCTTTCCAGATCATTTATAACTATATTAAAAAGCACTTGTTCAAGTACAGATCCCTGAGGCAATCCACTGTTTAAGGCCTTTTCTACTGAATACTGAGACAGAGCTTTCGCTCTCTAAGAGTTCAGCCTTCATTCTCTATTCACTTCTAAATATAGAAACATAGAAATGACGGCAGAAGAAGACCAAATGGCCCATCCAGTCTGCCCAGCAAGCTTTCACACATTTTTTTTTCTCATACTTATTTGATACTCTTGGCCTTTATTAGTAACATTTTGGTTCTATTTACCTTCCACCCCCACCATTGATGTAGAGAGCAGTGCTGGAGCTGCATCTATGTGAAGTATCTAGCTTAATTGGTTAGGGATAGTAACTGCCGCAATAAGCAAGCTACTCCCACGCTTCTTTACCCAGCCTGTGCAATTCAGTCCTTGTTGGTTGTTATCTGAATATAAATCCTCTTTTCTTCATTCCCCCTGCTGTTGAAGCAGTGAGCTTTGCTGGATATGTATTCCAAGTGAAGTATCAGGCTTGATTCGGGATAGTAGCTGCCATAACAAGCAAGCTATACCCATGCTTATTTGTTTACCAAGATTATGCATTTCAGTCATTGTTGATTGTTGTCTGAATATAAATCCTCTTTTCTTCATCCCCCTGCCATTGAAGCAGAGAGCTATGCTGGATATGCATTGAACGTGAAGTATCAGGCTTATTTGGTTTGGGGTAATAACAGCCACAACAAGCAAGCTACTTCCCTGCTTTTTTGTGAATGCAGCTACTCCCCCGCTTTTTTGTGAATGCAAATCCTTTTTTCCACATTTATGTTGGAGTCGCATTAACCATGTGTATGTTTATTGAATAAGGGTATTAATCTCCAGGTAGTAGCTGTCATTGCTGCAAGCCATCCCTATGCCTGTTCTCTTCATTCACATCCTGTAGACTTTATGGATCCACAGTGTTTATCCCATGCCTCTGAAATCCTTCACAGTTTTGGTCTTCATTAGGGATGTGAATCGGGCTTCGGACGATTGAAAATATCGTCGATATTTTCAAAATTGTCAGAAATTGGGGGCTCCCCCAAAACGATAGAAAACCCCACGATATTGATTGTGGGGGTTCCCTTATCGTTTTGGGGGAGGGCGGGAAAAACGGCACACAAAAATAACCCCTAAACCCACCCCGACCCTTTAAAAGTAACCCCTTAGCTTCCCCCACCCTCCCGACCCCCCAAAAAACATTTTACAGGTACCTGGTGGTCCAGTGGGTATCACGGGAGCGATCTCCCATGATCTCCCGCTCCGGGCCGTCCTCCCGCTCCCGGGCCGTCGGCTGCCACTAATCAAAATGGCACCGATGGCCCTTTGCCCTTACCATGTGACAGGGCATCCGTGCCATTGGCCGGATCCTGTCACATGGTAGGAGCACTGGATGGCCGGCATCATCTTGTGCTCCATTTTGATTACTGGCAGCCGATGGCCCGAGTGCAGGAGATCGCTCCCGGACCCCTGCTGGACCACCAGGGCTTTTGGCAAGTCTTGGGGGACCCTCCTGACCCACACAAGACTTGCCAAAAGTCCAGCGGGGGTCCGGGAGCGACCTCCTGCACTCGGACCATCGGCTGCCAGTATTCAAAATGGCACCGATAGCCTTTGCCCTTACTATGTCACAGGGGCTATCGGTGCCATTGGTCAGCCCCTGTCACATGGTAGGAGCACAAGATGGCGCCGGCCATCCAGTGCTCCTACCATGTGACAGGATCCAGCCAATGGCACGGATACCCTGTCACATGGTAAGGGCAAAGGGTCATTGGCGCCATTTTGATTAGTGGGAGGACGGCCCGGAGCAGGAGATCACGGGAGATCGCTCCCGGGACCCCCACTGGACCACCAGTTACCTGTAAAACGTTTTTGGGGGGGGGTCGGGAGGGTCGGGGAAGCTAAGGGGTTACTTTTAAAGGGTCGGGGTGGGTTTTTTGTTTATCGGCTGGGGCGCAGCTGATAAACAAAACCGCGATTGGGCCCGATTGAAAAAAACCCACATGTGAATCGGAACCAGAATCCGAACCGATTCCGGTTCCGATTCACATCTCTAGTCTTCAGCACTTCCTCTGGAAGGGTGTTCTAGGCATCCACTACCCTCTCTGTGAAGAAATACTTCCTGACATTGGTTCTGAGTCTTCCTCCCTGGAGCTTCAAATTGTGACCCCTGGTTCTGCTGTTTTTTTTTCCAATGGAAAAGGTTTGTCGCTATTTTTGGATCATTAAAACCTTTCAAGTATCTGAAAGTCTGTGTCATATCACCTCTGCTCTTCCTTTCATCCAGGGTGTACATATTTAGATTCTTCAATCTCTCCTCATAAGTCATTCGATGAAGACCATCCACCAGTCACTGGATTTTGCTGTCTGTCTCATCACCAGACTTTTACTCGCTGGCTTTAAATTCCCTAGGAAATGGCTTCAGAATTATACTTGGATTTCTGACTGCTCTGGGCCTTTTCTAACAGATTCTTTCTGGACTAGGCCATTCCATCACTGTGCCTTCAGCCTCCAGCTTACTTCGGACCCTAGAAAGGCCCTGTGCTGGCTTCTCTTTCTCAGGGCACAGTCAGTACCCAGGTAATTTCTATTTTATTAACATTTTTTATTATCCCATTTACACACTGTAGACCTCCCCAATATGGCTGTCTTAATTTGTCATTGCATCATGTTACTGCACCCTGCTACAGAGCATTTAACTTTAAGAGCCAAGAGAGAGAGAGGAGAGATTTTGAAACAGTTTGGTTTTGCTGGGAAAAGTCAGTTGGAAAGGCTTAGGGATGAAAAGAGAAAACAGGCTGCTCTGACTGGGGACAGGTTTGCTGATCTATGCAGGGATTTTAACAGTGAACTCCCTGCTTAGTTTGAGCAGTTAAACAGAGAACAAACAGACAGCATATTACTGAGTTTCCAGTGTCGTGCTGGAAGCTGCTTTAGCTGCCCCTTAGGCAGAAGAGTTGCATTAAGACTCAAAACAAACAAGAAGTGTAAGGCAGCTCAGAAGAGTTACTGGATCCCTTAGACCTGTATTGAAAGCTGTTTCTCCTGCCTCTCCATTCATGGATAAAAGACTTCTAGATCTGCTGGTATGAAGAGTACTTCTGTGACCCAGAGATAGGGAGTTGACACTGAACACATAGTTCTGGGTTAATCTTTGTTTTTGAGCTTCTGTTACCCTATTTTGACTTTATTCATTATGTCAAAGAAAGTTAACTATTTGCAGCACAATGGGATTACAAACTAAACCATGTCTGAGCTGTAGGAGAATCTGATGTAGATAACCTTACAGTAGATTATCAGATTTAATCAATAACCTTATTGTTTTGGGCCCTGGAGTCTGGGAAACCAAACTGGTGAACAAAATGGGACTGCAAGGCAGGACTCGGAGTAAGACAAGGGCTGGTCTTCTACCTGGCCAGCTCCCTCCCCTGCAGGTTGAACCCTTGGATTCTGGGGGTCAGTAGGTTTCTGCGACACAAGCGCCTGACCCAAAGCCCATCCCGAAAGTGTAAAACAAAGCACATCTCTACCTGAAACTCAGTTTTAGGTTGTAGGTTCATGGTAGCAATCAGAGTTCTGTTAGTAAAACTCTCATGGCCGAGCTTGGAGAATCCCTGGAAAAAGCCACAAGGAAAGCCCATAGCAAAAGCTTTTTTGGATAATGTCCATTTTGATAATTTCCATCATCTCAGTAGCTCAGATTCCCTTTAGCCTCAGTCCAACCTCATTGATTATTCGGTTCCATAGGCTGAAACATTGATCTTGATTGGATGTCACCACCTCCTATAGTCATAGGATTGGTGGGATGCAAATGATGTTGTCTAAGTCCTGACATATAGGAATATTCTCATATGGTTTAATGAAGTTCAGAGAGTTTGTTAGCACAGGTGCCAGAATAATACCCATTTCATAACTGGATACAAAGTTTTTACCAAGAACATATTTCAGTTCTTGTCCACGTTTCTCCTCTTACATTGGAAAGTGATGACAACTGTCCAGTATGAAGAAACAAATAGTCTTTTCTCCTTTGGGTGAAAAACAGTCTCATATAAAGTTACCAAAATCATCACATGGCTGCAAACTCCATGTTTGCATTGCTTTAGGCCTGCACATTTTACTCAGTCTGGGGCCGATGCAATTAATTTTGCAGAAAGCGGGTGCTGACTTTTCAGCACCTGCTTTTTTAGCGCACGCATGGCGCCCGCAAGGGGAGGGGCGCCATGCAATATGCAAATTAGGAGGTCACGCTAGCAAGGAGGTGCTAGGGACACTTGCGCGACCTTAGTACCTCCTTGCTAATGCGACCCCGCGGCAGCTGCCGGTTATGAAGACTGACGTCGGTAGCATCAGTCTTCATAACTCGGCAGTCTGCTGAGGGTTGTTTTTTTTTTTTATTGAAGAAGTACCGAAAAGCAGTTTTTTCTGCTTTTCTGTACTTCTACGTGCACTCAGCTATTAATGCCTGCTCCAGGCAGGCATTAATATCTGTGCAATAAATGTGCGTCTGTGACGCACATTTATTTTTTTGAATGCGGAGTGAATGAGTAATAGCCTCATTCACATGAATTTGTATGTGATGAGCGCTAACTCATTCACTCCACGTCAGATGCGCATTAAATAGGCGCTAAGCCCCCTATTGCATTAGGGGGTGGATTAGTGCCTATTTAACCCGCGTCTAACAGCAGGTTAAACAGTGCGCTCGTGTGAGCGCACTGTATTGCATCGGCTCCTCTGTGTGCATAGGAGTAGGCCTCAAGTTCATGATGCACATCCTGTTTAGGGTCACCAGACTTTACCCTACATAACCACTAGGGATGTGAATCGTTTTTTGACGATTTAAAAAATCGTCAGATATTTTTTTAAATCGTCAAAAATCGTTAGAGTCGCGATACAATAGAAATTCCCCGATTTATCGTGAAAATCGTAAATCGGGGGAGGGGGAGGGCGGGAAAACCGGCACACCAAAACAACACTAAAACCCACCCCGACCCTTTAAAACAAATCCCCCACCCTCCCGAACCCCCCCAAAATGTTTTAAATTACCTGGTGGTCCAGTGGGGGGGTCCCGGCGCTATCTCCCGCTCTCGGGCCATCGGCGCCATTTTGGCTACCACTAATATAAATGGCGCCGATGGCCCGATAAAAAAAACCCCACCCGACCCTTTAAAATTACCCCCTTAGCCTCCCCCACTCTCCCGACCCCCCCCCCAAAAACGTTTTACACATACCTGGTGGTCCAGGGGGGCCGCGGGGAGCGATCTCCCATTCCCACGCTATCAGCTGCTCTAAGAAAAATGGCGCTGATGGCCCTTTGCCCTTACCATGTGACAGGGCAAAGGTTAGCGCCAGTGCCATTTTGAATATTGGCAATACGGCCCGCGTGCAGGAGATTGCTCCCGGACCCCGCTGGACCCTCAGGGACTTTTGGCCAGCTTGGGGGGGCCTCCTGACCCCCACAAGACTTGCCAAAAGTCCAGCAGGGGTCCGGGAGTGACCTCCTGCACTCCGGCCGTATTGCCAGTATTCAAAATGGTGCCGGCGCTACCTTTGCCCTGTCACATGGTAAGGGCAAAGGGCCATCGGCGCCATTTTTTTTAGAGCAGCTGATAGCGAGGGAACGGGACATCGCTCCCCGCGGACCCCCTGGACCACCAGGTATGTGTAAAATGTTTGGGGGGGGGGGGTGGGGAGATTGGGGGAGGCTAAGGGGGTAATTTTAAAGGGTCGGGGTGGGTTTTTTTTATCGGCGCGGGCCTCACTAAAAAAATTAGTGATGTGAATTGGAATCGGAACCGATTCCAATTCACATCTCGTAACGATCAGATTTCCCCCCCCCCCCCCCCCAGCCGAACCCGATCGTTAAAACGATCGGGCACACGATTCACATCCCTAATAACCACTAATCATTCATTCCATCAGCCCCCATCATTTTATCCCAGGGGTGAAAGGATTCCTCCTTTTGCTCAGCCTGCTGGCTACAGCATTGTGCTACAGTATGATTTGCCACTCCCAGAAGGTTAAGGGCCTTTCACATGACTACTAATTCCTGGAGTCAAGGAACATTACCTACTGCAGTGCACTCCTGTGAAAAGGGTGGGGAGAAGCAATTGCCTCTCCTTATGCATGAACAATACTGGATCCAGCAGTTAGTGTAGTGGTGCACCTATCCCATGAGGAAATATGGTGAGCTCACTGTAATTCAGAGGTATACTAGGCCTTGGTACCAGCAAATTCAGTTTTACTACGTCAATGACTGTTTGGGGTTTTTTTTTTAAGCAGAATGTTATTGTGAAACTGTTCATACTCATTATGGAAATGTGTATTGGCATGTGTGATAGATTACTCTAAGCTGGTAATACTGATTATAGATTTTAGCACTGGTATATGTATTTAACCTTTTGTTTATGCACAATTTTGGATGCAATAATAAAGCAGCATTTTTCTATTTCAGTGTGTTTGGCTGGTTCACAGTGACACACCCCTCCAGTCTATTCAAAGAGGGGTGATCTGTGACCACGCAGGCCACACTCCCAGGTGGGGCTACATAAACATGGAATATTTGAATGATTTCAATTAAAAGTTTTTGCAGTAGAGTTGTTTAGCAAAATTGAAAAAGGCATGTGTATAGAACATATATAGTTACAATTAATGTATTTGGTTAGGTTGAAAGAAGACCAAGGGTCCATTAAGTACAACCTAATAGCTATTTCTATATGTCAATTCAAAGGAAGTATATATACTGTATATCTGAAACCAATTCAGAGCACACTTCTAGAGGTGTAGTTCACTTGCAGAGAATAAAGCGATTTACGAAGTTTACCACAAGCTATCATTTCTTTTACATAATAACGAGCTGCTTTACATACATTTATACACAACACAGCTCATTATTTTGTGCCATTCAATGGGCTGGATTTTTTCTGCAGTAACACCACGGTTTAGCAACAACACACATTAAAATGGGTTAATCGGTCAATAATGCTTTTTATTACCATTACACAGCTTGGTAAATAGGCCCCCAACTGCTAATTTTTGCCCTATCTGTTCCTCTATGGCCTCTTTTAGTCTCTGCTCCAGTTTTAGTATAACAAATATTTGTATTCACCAGGGAATCTGAATAGCCATTTGCCTCAATCTCCTATCTGGTCTTAAACTGGGAGATTCAACCTCCAATATATAACACTCAATCCATAAAAATGTCACTCAGAAACAAATCAGTAAAAACAAAAATTAAAACCTGAATACTTCATTAATATCATGGAATCTTTCCTGACAAATTGTAAATATTTTACATCTTGAAAATATCTATTCTAGATCATTAAGCACTGTTCTACCAGGCAGTCAGCTTTTATCATTTGTGACACATTTGCAGTACCTGGGAGGAATACAATTTACAAGCAGAAATGAGAAAGTAAGACATGTTTGTCATGTTGAAATGTATTCAAATCAGATTTTCACCATATTTTTTTATTTGAAAGAGGAAACTGACTTTGGAAAAGATTGAACACAAGGGTTTAATCAACATGTACATATTTGGTTTATTAGAAAGGAAGATTTGACCTTTATTGAAAAAGATTAATCAGAAATATTACTTGAAAGAGTGAAAAGGGGGGTCAAGTGATGTGTCTGTCTAGCTCCTGCTCCTTCCTTGATATAATCTTATTTTAAGCCCTCTAAAAGTTCTCCGTGGTGGTAGGATCATGGCTGAGAAGGGATCTAAAAAGGCCCTACCCATGTTGTACGGTGATAAGGTTCTCCATTCAAAATGATCCTGTAGGAAATCTGCAATTGAGAAATCAGGCCTGGAGGAGAAGGTTTCTGAAAACGAGGCCCAGCCAGAGGCTGCACTACCAGTAGAGATGGTTGAAGCAAAGAAGTCAGTGATGCAGCAGCTTAGGGATACATAGCAGGCTAGAGGCCAAGTTGGAGTCGGTGGTGGTCCATGTGGACCAGTTAATTTCCTCTGTGGGGGAAACTAGAAAGAGGCTCGATTCAATGCTAAACCGTATGGAAGATGTGGAGATGTCCCATACCTCTGTGGGGTGACATCTGGAAGGGCTTGAAAGGGCCCAGCAACATGCTGCTGAAAAATTAATGATACTGAGAATCAGGATCAGAAAAACAAAGTGTGCATAGTTGGGATCCCAGAGAAGATCGGGGGGAGTCAGACCTGATAGGTTTTTTGGTGCACTGGATTCCAAGTGCTCTTGGTCTGGAATGCAAGCTTGGCTTGCTCAAGATCAGCAATGCGCACAGAAGCATGGCAGAGAGGGGAAATCCACGTGCGTTTATGCTTAGGCTCCACCAGTTCCAAGATAAAAATCGAGCATTGGAAGCGAGTAGGAGAGAAAGCAAGAGATCTATGAAACAGAAGAGTTTTCTTTTTTCAAGACTTCTCTAACAATGAAATAAGGAAGCAACAGGAGTTTATGGACATCAAGAAGGAGCTTCGGCAGAGGAATATAACTCACCTATGCGCTGCTTTACCCAACAAGATTGAGGGTGCAGCATAATGGCGCCACATCTGTCTTTGCAGATGTGAAGGCAGCTACCGCATTCCTGCAGAGCCCGAGAGTGGGTGAAGCCTATGCCGCTCAGTGAAGGCCCCTGTGCCTATATTTATATCCTTTCTGGCATGGATTTCATGGCGGTTAAGGCAGGGGCTTTCAATGTATGAGGTTCAATCAATTTTTTTTGGGGGGGGGTGCGGGCTAGGCATGTGTGTTCTGTTCTGAGGGTTGAGGGTTGATTTTTGCAGCAGCTTTGGGGATGGGGGAGAGGGCGGGTGGGCAGCTTATTTCTGTTATTTCTTGTTGGAACACTGATGCAATCTCTGTTCATCTGCCTGGCGACATGGGAGCAGCTAGGTGGGAATTGTCAGCTGTATGAGGAAAATGGTATCGGAGGCTGGTCAGCCGTGGGCAGATTCCGAAGTCGGCACAAGAGCCCGTCACCAGGAATTTCACGAGACACAGCAGTGTCTGGCAGAGGAGTAGGAAGGCAACAGAGGGGCCTGGCTGGACTCTGGTGGCAGCGCTGGACTTGATGTCTGCTGGCCTGTGGACACTGGATGAGACTTCTTGTTTGCAAACCGATGTGGTGGCTGGGAGAGTTATGCAGGGAGGGGGTGGGGGAGGGGGCTGGGCTCTATGAGGAGGAAGGGTTCGGGGGGGGGGGGGACTTGATGGTAAAGACAAACTCAGAGGAAAGGCTGGACCCTTAGAGGTTCCCTGTCCTGTCATACCCGAAGGTGGGGTGTTGCAACCTTTTGCAGTGTTGATGAAGAGGGAGACTTAGGGGCAGAGAACGAGATGCTCATCCTCGTCTGGCAGCTGCAGCAGTTGTCTTGGAGTTGGCTGAAAAGTAGGGTGAGGGAGGGGTGAAGTGTTCTGCTTTGGTTGGGGTTGTTCTAGTTATTTCAAAGAAAAGGGAGATAAATTGAGTGGCTAAAAAACAATAAATGAGAAAAAGCCCTCAGTACTAGCTACTCAGTACTAATTACTAGCGCTCAACTGCGCTAGTAATTACTGAAATTGGAGGAAACAACTTCAGATGCCTGATCTTGGCAATCAGGTGACTGAGGCACCATCATTAGTTAAAAAAACCTCCAAAATGATTTTTGCTACTTTTTTTATGATTTTAAACCCAATCAAAAACTTCTTATAAAAAGCATATTCTTACTATATCCATACTGTTCCTTCTTAAACATATAGAACCTCCAATTATATGTGAAAAAATAGACTATGTCTTTTTATTTTAAACCTCTAATTGTGAAGTAAAATGAACCTGAATGAGTTCAAAGAGATAGAGAATAATAATGGATCTAATGGACCCAGTGGTGTCCACATGGATTTTCTTTTAATAATCGAACTGTCACTGATAATTTCAGTTTGATGAGCAAAAAATAAATGTAATTGTAATTTCCTTGTCAATTTCTCCACACCTATGCGTAAGTTAAATGGATCATATGATTGACTTTGTACAAAAGAAAAGTATTTTTCAAGAACTCACTTTTCATCCTTGGTTAATTCTTTATTTGATAAGTTAAATAATAAACTCTGACATGAAGCATCATTATTATATACAGGCAATGAAGTAGCACAGTCTATTTGAATAAGTAAGAGGGGGCACTTTCAACTCGGAGTAGGGTAGGGGAGGTTACATACATAGAGGAATTAACTGCAAATTAGATATGACTGATGAATTTCTATCATTTGTTTGAAGCTAGCTAGAGACTGCATTGTACAAATCAACTTCTCTTGTTGGTACCTTTCATTGATTCACATAATAGAAATTCATCAGTCATATCAAATTTGCAGTTAATTCCGCCAAACTCACCCTGAGTTGAAAGTGTCCCCTCTAGCATGTCATATTAACTCTATACAGAGAGTCTCTCTCCCTCTCCCTCTCCCCCTCTCCCGGTGTCCCCATGGGATGATTGTAGGGGAGGCTGAATCAGGACCTGCCACTGGAGTAGTGTTGAAGTAGTGAGCACTGTTTATAGAGTTTCCTTGAGCCAACCTGCTGTTATCATGTTAGAATCTGTATGGATGGCATTAGTTTCCCTTGAAAAGTCTATATCATTGCTGGTGAATGTTACATCAGATATAAATTGGCATATACAGTCCTCTGAACTAGCTATATCCGTTCATACAGAGCAGCTGGATGATTTGAACCAGAAAGTCAGTAATATACAAAATACACAAGCAAAATTCAAACTGAAACATCACATGGAAGGAAACTGGAGCATATTGAAAATTCACTAAGATTTCTGAATCTTAGGGTTCGTAATTTTCCAATTGTGGATTATATTTCCCATACTGATATTTTCAAAGAAAATATTTCAAGTGTTTTGAAAATTTCCTCTGATGCTATGCTGCCTGTTGCTAAGGCATATTATTTAATGTCTGGAGTAAGACAAGATATTGTTAACCAAATAGAAGATCCTAAAATGTCAAACAGAACTACTCCTTTGCTCACATTTGTATTTGGTCAAGATCGAGATTCCATATTGAGACTTTTCTTTCAGAATAGTGCTGTTTCATTTTATGGACAAAAAATATGGATCTTCTTGTTCCTTGTAAACCGGGGTGATATGTATATTATACAGGAACCTCCGGTATATAAACCCAATAAATAAATAAATCTATCCACATATCACTAAAGCAAGTCAGGAATGTAGGAAGAAATTTTTGGAAATGCATTCTGAAGTCCTGGCACTGGGGGCACAATTTACCTTGCAATATCCTTGTAAATGTTTGATGAATCATGATAATGTCTATTTTGAGTCCATTCAATTAAGATCTTATTTTGAGGCTCTTGTTAGTAGTGGCTAGGTCCTGCTACTCAGCTTATATATATAATTGACATTTGTCCTCTCCATTTCCTTTTTTTATACTTACTTGTATTTATAAATGCTCCTTTTTTTTTTTTACTTTTTCTTGTCTGCCTGTATTTGCCTTAATATGAGAGGCACTTATTTTTTATGGAAGGTCTGTACTAATGTAATTGAAGTAATTGTTGCATGTCCCGGTTGTATGGGTGCCGCAACTGGGCCTGCTCACCTCATGCTGCCATCCACTAGCTCCGGTCTTGCCACGGCTGCCAGCTCCCGGCATCCCTAATACTCACAGCGGTCCTCTCCGTCTTCCTCCATGCCGCAGGCCTCACAGCAGAGCTCCCTTCAAGGATCCGCGTCTTCGGCCGCCTCGGCCCTGCTCCTAGGCAAGCGCGTGGCTGACGTCACTCCCTTTAAAGGGACCAGTGCGGGAAACCCGGCTCAGCCGCCACCCGGTGATGTCACATGAACTTCCTATAAATAGCAAGGCCCTGTCACCAGGACCTCGCCTTGGCAATCGGGTCAACACCTCGGTGTACTAGTTTGCCTATTCTGTGTTCCAGCGTTTCCTTGTTTCAGTGTCTCCTTGTTCCAGCATCTCCTGTTCCAGCATCTCCTCATTTCAGCGTCTCCATGTGTTCCTTCCTGTGTCCTTACTCAAGTAGTACCTTCTCGGACTGATCTCTGGTACTGACCTCTGCCTGCCTGACCACTCTCTTCGTCTGCTGTCTGGAACTGACCTCTGCCTGCCTGACTACTCTCATCGTCTGCTGACTGGAACTGACCTCGCTTGCCTTTACTATGCTCAGACTGACCCTGGTATTGACCCCTGCTTTGGCTGACTACTTCTGGTCTAATACTCTGGCTTTGACACTTGTGCTTCACTCGGACACGCTCTTCTGGCCTACCAGACCATCCTGCTTAGATTCCATTCACGGCCTTCATCCGACCAGACCCGCAGGTACTGCCTGTCTCGCCCGGAGGGCCTTCCTGAACTGTTACCTCCCTGAGGTCTCTGAAACTTCCAGCTCAGGTCTTGTCTATCCTTTCTGCATCAGCTGTGCACTCTTGCTTGTGGTGGGCACATCCCTCCGCTACCTCTCTGAGAGACTACCTGAGGCCCAGGGCTTCGTAAAAGGGGCGGGAGGGGGCATGTCCAGGGCGTGTCCTGGGGTCAGGGGGTGGTTCGGGCGGGACCAGCTCCCGGGTTGAGTGATGGCGCGCCAGCAGCCCACTGGCGCGCGCAGATTTACGCCTGCTTTCAGCAGACGTAAATCTGCTACAAAGGTAGGGGGGGGGCTTTAGATAGGGCCGGGGGGTGGGTTAGGTAGGGAAAGGGAGGGGAAGGTGAGGGGAGGCGGAAGGAAAGTTCCCTCCGAGGTTGCACCAATTTCGGAGCAGCCTCGGAGGGAACAGGCAGCGCGCCCCTTGGGCGCGCTGACCCCAGATTTTATAAGATACGCGCGGCTACGCACGTATCTTATAAAATCCAGCGTACGTTTGTTCGCGCCTGGTGCACGAACAAAAGTACGCGCGTGTAAATTTATAAAATCTACCCCTAAGGGATTTACCATGGACAAAGAGACTATTGCTTTCTTGATTATAATTTTCCTGATGCTATTCCTGATTTTGTTCATACTGGCCTGGATTATGATTTTCAAACTTTAAACACCATCATTAGATTCTGTTTATTTGCTAGTTGAATCCCCATTGGGAATACTTCCCACCCACAAATACCACTGACTAGTGATCCTAAAGAGTGGGGTGAGTATGAGTTTTAGGACTGTATCCATGACTGCACCAGGGGACCAGGAGGTTAATCCCCCCCCCCCCCCCCACCCCACCATCTCATCCCCCACCTAATGAACCCTAGTGTCTCCAGGAGCTCTTGCAAGGCATTCATGAGAAAAGGAAAGCTCTGAGACATAGAAAAGCAGCCTATGAAATGTTGTGAACCCCTAAATATGCTGCAACCCATGAAGGAGGGGTTACATGTGTATCCTGTTCTAGACGTAAAATGGAGAAAGTGTGCATGGTGCTTCATAACTGTTGAATGCTATGGTGTGTTCTTTATTAAGAGACTGGTCCTCTTTCATATGCAGTGCTGGTCACAAAGGAGTGACAAGCAAAGAGGTTTCAGATAAGTATATTTTTTGTTCTTTTCACTTCCATGTGAATCTTCCTTACCTTCTGTACAGCATTATGTTTAACTTCCTTGTAATTCTGAAAGAATATTTTTCATCAAGAATGAAAAATGTATGTGTTTCTTTTATTTGTCTATGCCCCTCATGATTTCTATGGAGTCGAGCTGCCTAAATGATTTAAAGCATATTTAAATGAGTCAATGTGGTTACTGAAGTGTGGGCAAGCATGTTTTATTTCTTACCTCTAGCTCAAGCCGACAGATTGCAGAGGGATGATCAGTAAGTTTCCTTCTCCCAGTTCCATATGCTGATGATTTCAAGATAGCTACTTTACATTTTTACAGGTTTGTCTGGTTCATGTGCACTGTAAGCAGAATGATAAGATATCATGTGAGAGTCACTCTAAAAATCCACTTATCAGCGATCCATGCAGTATTCCAGAGAAATACCAAACCGTGAGCCACATTTTTGTAACATAGGATGGGATTATTTTTATTCACAAACTCGCTGAATATTTTTTGGTCATAAATTTTTCTGAGTTCCAATTTTAAACAAATCAAGCTTTGCATGTTTAAAAATTTGGGGCCTATGATTGTTAGTAAATTTAACTATTAGAATATGTTATCACATTATTAGTACATTGGTGCCATTTGGTGGTGCGGGTGATTGTGAGCTCTGTATTTACAGTGTATATAGATGCATATATATATATATATATATACACTGATAATAGCTATTTTGAATGGCCTTTTCTATGTTATTGTTTTGATGTTGTTTCTTATGTTTCTTTGTTCATTTCTGGACATTGCTTAGAAAACTATAAAACTGTAATTATACAGAAAAAACAGTTTAAATAAGATTGAGCTCAGGTCGGGGTCGATAATATGTATTAGGGATGTGAATTGGGTGCCCGATCGTTCCTGCTTTTGGGGATCCACGGGAAAATCTCATTTTCCCGCGGATCCCCATTTTTTTTTTAAATGAAAAAACGTTCTTCGGGTTAGTGCGTGCTAACAGGAGTGCTAACAGGAGTTAGTGCGTGCTAACAGGAGTAAAAATAAAAGGGTTTTTTTTAGCGCGCACTAACCTGAAAAACGGTTTTTACGAAAATTCGGGAGGAAAAGTGATCGTTTCTTTTTTTACCCACTATATTAACGAATTTAGAAATATCATCCGAGATTTCAATTCATTAGAAAAATGATTCGCATCCCTAATATGTATAAAGGGAAGAGAGGGAGGGAAAGGAAAGAGAAGGAGAGATAGAAATGGAGGGGAGGGGAAAGGAGAGGTGAAAGGAAAGAAAACAGGAAAAAAGAAAAAACAGAGACAGTGATTAACTTTGAAGGATTAGTAAAAAAAAGAGGATGTGACTATACTTAAGTATGTTAAGGATTTGATTACAGTACCAATGGGATGATTGTAATGAGCATTGGGAAAACAATTGATAATTGATTGTAGTATTTTCTGTATAATTTGTCTGTTCATGGTTTATGATTACACTGGTCTACATTTGAAAAAATGTTTTCTGCTAACCTAATTATTTTTGATGATTTTACCTAAATGAAAGGTGCTGATACCAATATGAAGTAAAAAAATATGCAATACGTCAAATTTTTTCACAACTGAGAAAAGTTTGATTAAAGATTATAAAATCAAATATCAAGGGTAATAAGAAGTTCTGAAGAAGCGATAGCATGTAATATATTTGTTTCATGCAAAAAATGAATCCTGCACACTTTGGGGTGGATTTTAAAACACCTGCGCGCGCCGACGCACCTATTTTGCATAGGCCGCCAGCGCGTGTAAAGCCCCGGGACGCGCGTAAGTCCCGGGGCTTTCGAAAAGGGGAGGGAGGGGGCGTGTCCGGGGGTGTTCCCGAAATGATGCGGCGTTTCGGGGGCGTACCGCGGCATTTCGGGGGCGGGTCTGGGGGTGTGGCACCGGCCCAGGGGTGTGGTCGAGGCCTCCAGACCACGCCCCCGGGACCGGAGGCCGGAGCGGGGCTGCCAGCGACGCGCGCAAAGTTACGCCTGCTTTCAGCAGACGTAACTTTGCCGACAAAGGTAAGGGGGGGTTTAGATAGGGCCGGGGAGGTGGGTTAGGTAGGGGAAGGGAGGGGAAGGTGGGGGGAGGGCGAAGAAAAGTTCCCTCTGAGGCCGCTCCGAAATCGGAGCTGCCTCTGAGGGAACAAGCAGGCCGCGCTGGGCTCGGCGCGTGCAGGTTGCACAAATGTGCACCCCCTTGCGTGCGCCGACCCTGGATTTTATAAGATACGCGCGGCTACGCGTGTATCTTATAAAATCTGGTGTAATTTTGTTCGTGCCGGTGGCGCGAACAAAAGTACCCACGCGCGTAGTGTTTGAAAATCCGCCCCTTTATGTGTTGCCCAAGGTTTGTCCTGGTCACTCAGTTTAACCCTGAAATATGCATGATAAGCTTTTCGTACAAATTCAGATATATTTGTCCTTTGTTCGGGTGTTGTAAATCAATCACAAATGTAACAGAATATATCAGGATCATTCTGGCACCGTCCACGAACTATTCGAGTGTTGGATGACATATTCAACAAAAACAGATTTAACAGAGTTAAATTTGCTATGACTTGGAGGTGGGAGAGAAGGAGGTGAGAGTGAAACCGGCAGCCTTCTGGAGATGCGGTGGATTTCCTGGCCAGCCATACCCAGCGTCTGACGTCATCAGAGGGGGATGTTCTAGGGGCCTTCAAAATCGGTCCATTAGCAGCATACCTTTGAGGTGGGAGAGAAGAAGGAGGTGAGAGTGCAACCGGCGACCTTCCAGAGGTGCGGTGGATTTCCCGGCCTCAACGGTGTTCCAGTCGGCCATACCCAGCGTCTGATGTCATCGGAGGGGGATGCTCTAGGGGCCTTCAAAATTGGCCCATTGCCTCCAATTCTCCCCCCTTTGTACTTTGATAGTTTGATTGCCTCTTTTGAACCCCTGAAGCCTCCACAACACGGGACCTGAGATGGCTGATCCTATACGCTGAACGTTGGAGTGTCTGTTTGAGCCCCTTGTTGATTACCTTAAAAAAAATGCCTCATTCAGTGAGGAAAAGGAGGGCAAGGGAAAAAGAAACCTTACCCATACCAGTTTCAGTGATATTAGGTCCGATGGAAGCACACGTGAGATGGAGAGATTTGGAACCAGGAGTGAGTTCGCTAGAAGAAGGTCAGGAGGAAGTATTACCTGACACCACCTCAGAGCTACAAACAACGCTGTCCCCGGTGCATCAGATGGCACCGTCAAATCCGGCTGAGGACAGGCTTTTGGAACAACTGCGTGTAGAGATTGTTGCTGGCTTGTCAGAGGGACGAGAGGGCCGAGTCGGAGTTGGGACTGAATTTCCTACCCCTCAGCCAAGCGCCAGTGAAGATACCAGTAAAGTGGGATTTCTGCCATTAGACGGAGATGACCTTGAATTTCGAGAAATAAAGAAAACAGATCTGGTAAGACCTTCAGAGATTTCTTTGGATTCAATTTGGGAAGCTTTGCAAATATTAAATACTAATATATATAATCAAATGGTGCCCATATATAATTTCATGGGGAACTTTTGTATTAGATTAAATAAGGTGGAAAAAGAAGTAATACAAACAAAAAAGTCTATTGAGAAAATAGAGGAGGAAATAAAAGAAAAATTTGAAATGCATATTTCCCTAATTAAATAAAATCAAATGCTCTCTTCAAAGATGGAACAGCTGGAGAACCAGATCAGAACCAAGAATTTCCGATTCAGAAATTTTCCCAAGGATCAATTTACACCTCCTAAGGAGATGTTGAAAAAATACATGCTTGAAGATTCCTGAGCAGGCCCTACCCCTTACATCAAGGGTATTTTACATACCACCATTTAAAAAGAAAGATATACAAGATCAGAAGGGAGCTCAGATTCTGGCCCCAACTGTACCATAGGTATTAAATGTGACTGAAATATTGGAAACCTCTCAAGAAAAATTGATTACCCCTGCAACTATGGTGGTATCCTTTCTCTTGGAGGCAGACAAACAATGGGTACTCAGAATATATTTTAGACCTTGCTCAGCTACCTTTTTGAATTTAAAAGTTAGTGTCTTCCTGGACTTGTCCAGGATGACACAGAAAAGAAGAAAGCAATTTCTTTTATTAAAATCTAGAGTAATTGAATTAGGAGCATCATACCTTCTTAAATTTCCATGCAAGTGTGTTATAAGATATCAAGGTTTCATGCACATTTTTTTTTGCCCCTCATCAGCTTTCTTTCTTTTTGTCTAATAAGGTAATACCGCTGACCAGGTCCTCACCGATTTTGGCAGAAAAAAGCTTAATTCAGGTATTTATCCCGATTGATGTAAAAGTGCTTCCATAGGGGCGGATTTTAAGAGCCCTGCTCGCCTAAATCCGCCCAAATCCGGGCGGATTTAGGCGAGCAGGGCCCTGCGCGCCGGAAAGCCTATTTTACATAGGCCTACCAGCGCGCGCAGAGCCCCGGGACTTGCATAAGTCCCGGGGTTTTCTGAGGGGGGCGTGTCGGGGGCGGGCCTGAACCGCGCGGCGTTTTCGGGGCGTGTCGGGAGCGTTCCGGGGGCGGGCCCGGGGGCGTGGCTACGGCCCAGGGCGGTCCGGGGGCGTGGCCGCGCCCTCCAAACCCGCCCCCAGGTCGCGTCCCGGCGCGCTAGCGGCCCGCTGGCGCGCGGGGATTTACGTCTCCCTCCGGGAGGCGTAAATCCCCCGACAAAGGTAAGGGGGGGGTTTAGACAGGGCGGGTGGGTGGGTTAGGTAGGGGAAGGGAGGGGAAGGTGAGGGGAGGGCAAAGGAAAGTTCCCTCCGAGGCTGTGGGTAGGCTGCGCGGCTCGGCGCGCGCCAGCTATACGTAATTGATAGCCTTGCGCTCGCCGATCCAGGATTTTTACTAAAATCCCGTGTACTTTTGTTTGCGCCTGGAGCGCCAACAAAAGTACGCCAACGCGCCTTGTTTGAAAATCTACCCCATAGTGTAGGTAATTTCTTATTTTTTATTAGCTGTAAAATTTTTCTTGCAGTTGTGATATTAGGTCTCATTTGAGGACTAATATGAGAGAGAATTGAATAATAGTATTTCCTTATTTTTTATTTCCTTTAAATTGTAATGGAAAGATTATTTGTTAATTTCAAAATTTGTAATTGTTTTGGAAAGAATACTTGAAATCTACTGCTCTCCCTGTATTTCATGTCAAGATGTTTAATGCTTGAAATGTTATTATGAAAATTAATAAAATATAAATTAAAAAAAAAAATTTGCTGTGACTTCTAAGCCTCTTGAACAACTGAATGCTGCCGTCGGTTTTCGCGCTGCTTATATAGCCATAAAATGCCGACTTCAGCAGTTTTAAACTGTTTAATAAGCAGTCTTCCTATTGGTTATACCGATTGTATATTCAGCATGTCTTTCTGTGCATTAATTATCTTTTTGCATATTCAGCATATCTAAATAATAATGTTACATTATTGCTGTAAGAGTTTATGAGTAGACAGCGTTTTGCAGAAAAACCAGAAGTGACTGGAGGAAACAGATATGATTTTTGGATTCAGCACACTAAAAAAAATAAAGATCACAAGTTATCTTGTAGTTAGCAAAATTGATGTAGACCAGTGTTATGAACATTACACGGTAAACCTCCAAAAATGGTAATTGTCAGTCTAGAAATGTTTTAAATAAATTAATATTAGATTCTTTTGTTCAGATTGATGTTGAGTTAAAAGATAAGATGGATACAATCTACATAGACAGAATGCATAGTAGAATCCAATCTAATATTTTTAGAGATACATCTATACATAAGATGAAATTAATATTAATAAGCTAACAAAATGTTGGGAACATAATAATTAATGTACATACAATAAATGTAAGAGGGTTGAATTCTCCCAGGAAAGAAAGCTAACTTGCAAAGAAGTCTTTAAACGACAGTCAGACATAATACTGAAACAAGACACGTACCTAAGATATAGGAATACAGGATTGATAAAAACAAAACAAAACAAAACCCCAAAACCTTGTTATTTCTTGTTATTATTTTCAGCTTTATGTACTGCTGATAAAAAAAAATCCATGGCAGTGGTGGGAATTCTTATCCAAAACAATATCAATTTTATATTTGAGGAATTACTTGATAAAATGGAATAATATCACTTCCATGAAGCAAAGCAGGAGCCTAGCTAACATTGAGTGAATCCAGCAAAAAACTATGAGCCATCTGCTAAGTGTGTGTGAGTGGGGGGTGGGGGGCACCCACTGCTGATTTGCATCATAGATTGCCAGAGAAGTACTGTAGCTACTCCATCTGCACTTTTATAGGGGAGGGTCAGCATTCACAGAAGTTCCCCTTCCTGCCAAGGGATGCTATCATGCAGAAGCAGTGCAGCACAAAGCAGCAGAGGGTGAGCTATGTATCGCCTCTCCTACAACTCCCATGCCTGATTTCTTCTTATCTTCACCCCTCACCCCACGCTTGGGTACTGCTCAGGACCAGGGGGAAGCTGTTGACTTACTGCCAGCTGTTTTCTTTGGTTGGAGGTCCACATTGTGAAGATCAGGAGAGGAAAAGATGGAAGGAAGCAACTGTAGTGTTAAGGAGCATTCCTAGCTCAGTATCAAGGATATGAGCCCTGAGTGGCATTGTAGGGAGATATCTCCTGTTTACCTCTGATGCACCAATTATGAATTATAATAGACAATGTACAGGTCAAATTCTGACGGGCCCCAAAAAAGCACTGTCTCATATAGCAAGAGAAGAAACTTTGCCCAGGTAAACTTTAAACATTGCCGCTGTGGAAAATAAAGAAGCCTTATCCTAATACACTGAAGGATACCTTATCAGATTTGCCTGTTTGTCAGTCCTGTGCAAATATAAAGCAAACAGAAAGGCAATGACTTAAGATCCTAAGCAAGTGTCAGGGACAGCAAAGAAGGAGAGACCCTCACCCTTGGGGGGAAGCAGCCTGAGACAGAGTAAAAAACACTCTGACATACAGCTTGGCATACAGATGTGGCAGTTCCCCCCCCCCCTCCCCAAAGGAATGGGAGGAGGAAAAGGACCTTCAACATGGCATAATCCCTCCTGAAGTAATGGGGAAGGGGGAAAAAGACCTGCAATGTGGCAAAAGACCTTCCAACCACCACAAAGTTATACATGAGGTTTTGCATATTTATGTTAGTTATTGTGGACTCTTGGCCCAAGGTGGGGTTGTTGCTACCTGAAGGGTTGGGCCCCACAGGTCCCCACCATCAGGAGGCGAGGCTGGCTGGGAACAGAGGCAAGCTGGAACTTCACCTGTACCGACCCTTGTTCCCCGCAGGTTGAGGCCTTGGGTGTCAGGGCCGGCAGGACTTAGGAGCACCTCTGTGTGGTTCGCCCTGGAGAGGGTAGATGACTGGATGCAGAGAATGTCAGAGAGGTTAGGCACAGTTTGAGACAGGAGTGTTGTGGCTCCCGGTTCCCGGCAGCGGCAGGCCTCGGCCAGTCCCCCCTATCTTACCCGCCGCCACGGTTCAGTGCAGCGCGCCCTGCTCCACGGCAATTTATCAGCTGGGAAGTATAAGACAGAGAGGCAAGGAAGAGAAGGAGGAAGAATGGACCCCCTGGGACAGAGATCCTGAAGCCAAAAGGAGGAGGGGAGGCAAGCAACGGACCCCTGAAGGAAGAGGAGGTGCCAACCCTGAACACAAACCCAGAGAGTGAGAACCTGTGCTGAGGTGTCCCTGGAAGTGAAACAGTGGCCAGAGGCAAACCAGCCCTTCCTGATATCAAGAAGGGAGAAGACTAGGTATGGCCAGGTAATCGGAGAGAGGAGACCATGGCTCGTGTGGTCAGTGAAATGGAATCATAGAAAAGGAAGGGTGAGAACCAGCCCAGACAGCCAGCAAGCACCACTCTGCCAGCACCAAGCCCAGGAAGCAATCCTCTCCCCTGTCCACATTCTCCAGCTCTCCAGCCAGAACCTGCTTCAGAGATGAACAGAGGTAATCACCTGAAGTTGGAATCAGGGGTAAGTAAGTTAGCCATAAGTATTAATATCTTAAGCAAGCTAAGGTTTATGACATGTGTGAAACTACCCATAATACAGAACTTTCTCTGGAGAAAACTGGTGCTTAGTGGCCAGGAGTTTGAGATAGGAATTGATGTTATTTTCTAAATGCTAGGTCCTGCCAAATCTGATAAATAAAAGTCTATTTCTGAGGAGAATACACATTGGGGCGGATTTTAAAAGCCCTGCTCGCGTAAATCCGCCCGGATTTACGCGAGCAGGACCTTGCGCGCCGGCGTGCCTATTTTCCATAGGCCTGCTGGCGCGTGCAGAGCCCCGGGACTCGCATAAGTCCTGGGGTTTTTTGTCGGGGGCGTGTCGGGGGCGGGGCCGATCGACGCGGCGTTTTGGTGGCGGGACGCAGCGTTTCAGGGCGGGCCCGGGGGCGTGGTTTCGGCCCAGGGCGGTCCGGGGGCGTGGCCGCGCCCTCCGGAACTGCCCCCGGGTCGCGTCTCGGCGCGCTAGCGGCCTGCTGGCGCGCGTGGATTTACTTCTCCCTCCGGGAGGCGTAAATCCGTGGACAAAGGTAGGGGGGGTTTAGATAGGGTGGTTAGGTAGAGGAAGGGAGGGGAAGGTGAGGGGAGGGCGAAAGAGAGTTCCCTCCGAGGCCGCTCCGATTTCGGAGCGGCCTCGGAGGGAACAGATGCAGGCTGCGCGGCTCGGCACGCACCGGTTGCCCAAAATCAGCAGCCTTGCGCGCGCCGATCCTGGATTTTAGAAGATACGCGCGGCTACGCACATATCTACTAAAATCCAGTGTATTTTTATTTGCGACTGGTGCGCCAACAAAAGTACGCGAACGCGCATTTTTAAAAAATCTACCCCATTGTTTTTTTCCTGACTTACGATTGCAAGCAAGGTGGGAAGGCAGCTGGCAGTGTCTTGTAGCAGACAGATCCCTGTACCCCTAAACCTGCTTACAGTTTGGATGTTCCACTGAGATAGGATAGGCCATGCCCATCTGCAGTTATGATGTCAAATATACAGGTAGATTTAGTAGAACTAGAAAATGAAGCGCTAGTGAAAGTCACACAAATTTTTACTAAAACAGATGGACCATTCCAAATCTCTAGAATACAAGAGAATTTGAAACAAACATATCTGCAGCTAGGTAATATCACTAATTTATACTTAATGACCTTGCAATTTTTGGTCTGTGAATCTAAATTAACCCTTAAGACATTAGCTGAATATGCTACCACTTTCCACTTATTAAGGGGCTGATGCAATACTTTGGTGCAGAAAGTGCCCCCAGGCACTCCCCTGGGTGTGCCATGCAATATTTAAGTTAGGGGTTCACATTAGCAAGGAGGCACTAGGGTTGCTTGTGTGCCCCTAGTGCCTCCTTGCTAAGGAGAGCCCAAGTGCATCGGCCCTCCACCAGTTAGGAAACTGATGCCATGTTTATCGGCATTGGTTTTCCTAAACACCGCACAGCCAGGGGGTTCAGGAAATGGACGCTTCTCAATTGAGCATCCGTTTCCAGCACCCGACTGTCGGCATTTATTTTAACTTTTTGAAGGGGTTAAAATGTGTTTACTTTTTCCTCCTACTTGATATCGCAACAATATTAAGTAGGAGGCAGTACAGAAAGCAGATTTTTTTACTCTTCTGTACTGGTTTAAGGAGTGCTCAGCAATTAACACCTGCTCCAGGCAGGCATTAATTTCTGTGCTAAATGTGCATCCTAGTTGCACATTTTTCTTTTTGCATCAGGAGTGAATGCTAATAGCCTCAATCGCATGCATTTGCATGTGATTAGCACTATTAGATTCACTCTGTGTTGGACGTGCGTTGTAGAGGTGCTAAACCCCTTATTGCAACCGGTGTCCAACTGCGGGTTATACAGTGAGCTTGGCTGAGCACACTGCATTGCATTGGCCCCTAAGAGAATTACTACAACTCACATCTACAGGCAACCAATCAGGTATTGGAAAAAGACATTAACCAGTTAAGGGCAGAGATGGATAATATCATTCAAAAATTTTCCCTGCAAGAAGCAGATCACAAGCTAATGGCAAAACAAAATATGGAGCTAACAGAAAAAATAAAAGGTTTGGTAAAGCAGGTTGCTGAAGCCCAGCCTACAGACACTCATTTAGATAAACTACTTAAATACCTTGAACAGCTCCAGGCATTGCAGAAAAGGGTTAGAGAGAAAGAACAGGAATGGGAGTCTGAGGAGGTTTCTGTGAAGAAACGGAAACTCAGAGCCAGATGAAAATAGGATTCCTGAATAAGAATCAGCTATTAAAATCCAGAAAGAAGAATGAAAGAAAAAGATTAAATCTTTGAAAAACCAATTGACAGAACTACAAATACAATTAGCTCGGATTAATAGTCAAAATAGGGAAAAGGATCAAAAAATCCAACAGCTTGAATTTCAGAACTTGTCCCTTTAGGAGACATATCTTAAAGAGATTGAGTTGATAAAGGCGGAAAGTAGAACATTAACCTGAGCTCTCTGCAGAGAGGCAAAGTAAACAATATACAGACCAGCTTTCCCACCTTTAGAAAGACAATTTAAAGTTGCAAGAAGATAACTTAAGGTTAGAATAGGAAAATCAAGAATTGATATCTGATTTAAAAGAATCTAGGTACCACTATGGGCTATTTCACTTAACTTCAGGACTTAGAAATATTTACAGCTGAAAATAATTTGCAGAAATATCTGAATAAAATGAATTGCATGGCATGGAGTCAGTGTCTCAGAAGATATATTTAAATTCATGAGGTTTCAGAACAGCCCCCACTCTAGGTCATGCAATGCATTATCATCATTATCTTAATATGTATGAATCTCATTATTCTTTTACCTGTTTTCATTCATTCAACCAAACCTTAACTCAGATTATACTGTACACATATGGGAAAGGGCCTGGCAAAGTATACAGAGCATGTTCACACTCGCATGTGAATCCAGAGGAAGGGCATGAAGTCATGAACAGATACCTACTCTTCCGCTCCAAATACATTTTTTACCTTTTGAAGTACAGTTTGGGCCAGGTAACTCCATATGTATCAATGAGAAATGGTGGATTTAAAATTAGGGAGCCTAATTTTAGAACACTGCATTTAGGACTGCAGTCCATGTGTACTTCGCACAGGTAGACTTCAGCCTGAATTTTCAAAGATTTATGCACTTAAGGCCCGATTTTTAATGACCCAGGCGCACAAGAAACAGGGGTTATGTGCGCGGCCGGGCCTTGCCCGTGCCATGTGCATTTTAAAAGGGGCCTGGCCACGCGTATAACCCCTGTTAGGTGCATAAGAGCCGGACTGGTGCGCTCAACTTGCTACCACTCCTTCGGAGGAGCATAAGGTAATTAAGAATAAATAGGGGACCTAGGGTAGGGATAGGGAATGGGTAGGAGAGGGGAAGGAAAAGGGGAAGGTAGGGGGTTGGGAACTGGGGGAGGCCCCAATCTTGTCGCCGCACGATTTTGCGAAATTCCACCTCCGCTTGCACGCGCGTATTTTTTAAAAATCTAGTCCTTAGGTTTGCATAGGTGCTAGGAAGCAGGGTAAATGTTCATGCAAATATTTAAACACATATTTTTGAAAATTCAAAATATATACTTAAATGATTTCCCTGCCACAACTCTGCCCCCAGGAAACCTATTTGCAATACATGGAAAATAATGCATAACATTACTTCCACACATACTTGTACATACACAGCTCCTGGAGTAATTTTCAAAGAGCCCATTTATGCATTTGAAACTGCATTTTACACTTGTAAATGATTTTGGAAATCACCCCCATAAAATATAAATAGTTTACTGTACATACCACAAATCACACATTTGCACATTATGATGCTCCAGAGCATGTACTAAGCTCATAATAATATATTAACATTATTTTGGAATAAAATATAAAGCTGCTTACTCATTGGATCCTCTGTAATTGAATTTGAAGAGGAAATCAAACATTATTATCACGAACTCCACATATATTCATAACAAACCCCAAAACTATATTTTATTATTTAACCCAGCAGGACTCAATGAACCTAATTCAAAAATCCACCTCTGTTCCCAATGTACAGGGAAGCAATCAACATCACCTTCTTTCATATTTGTAATCTGTTGACTGACAAAAAATCAAATGTCATCAACAATATGACCAAGTTCGAGCCAATGTGATGGAAGCAGAGCTTCCATCCACCCATAGGGCCGGATTTTAAAAGGGTCCCGTGACGCGCGTAAAGCCCCGGGACGCGTGTAAGTCTCAGGGCTTTACAAAAGGGGCGGTCTGGGGGCGGGGCAGGGGTGGGGCCAGAGGCCTCCAACAGAGCGGCCATTGCCACTGTGTTGAAGGATCGCGTGCTGGTAGGCTGCCGGCGTGCGCAAAAGGTAAATAAAAATTCGGGGGGGGGGGGGTTAGAGTAGGGCTAGGGGGAGGAAAGGTTAGGGGAAGGGGTGGGAAGTTCAGGTTAGGGGGAAGGGAAGTTCCCTTCCAGACTGCTCCGATTTCGGAGCGGCCTGGGAGGGGATGGGGGAAGGCAGTGCGGCTCAGCGTGCGCAAAGTGCACAATTGTGCACCCCCTTGCACGCGCCGACTCCTGAGTTTATAACTTATGTGTCTGTAATTTTCCTTTGAAATTTGATGCAAAGCCCACAGAAAAAAATGCCTACAGACTTTCCATCAAAATACATAGAGGTCCATATTCAAAAGCCATTTAGGTGGTTATCACCCCATTGTTTATTGTAAACCGGCTTGATGTGATATTATCACGAATGCCGGTATAGAAAAAATTAAAATAAATAAATAAAATAACATAATAGTTATGAGTTTAAATGACTTACCCTGATGTTAGCCTGATGATGTAGCTAAGGCCTGGATTTTCTAAGATCGCACTGGTTTGTGAATCGTGAGGTAACAGGGGGCGGGGGGGGGGGATGAAGCGAGGGGGCGGGCCTGCGAAAGCCGACAGCGATCGCACCACCGCGGTGTTATCGCTGCCGTCTTTCGCACCCAATAGCACCATCCTGAAAGGTGGAGCTATTGGGCGCACTACTGGCAGTGATAAGGGGGTCTTACCTTATCGCCACCAGCGAAGTTTCTGCAGCATCCGCCCCGACTCCTCCTCTTCCGGTGCCGACGCCGCCCCCCGACTCTGCCCTGATCTAGCTGTCGCACGAAAAAAGGGACTTTTTGCGTGCGATAGGGTTAGAAAAAAAACCCCTAAATCTGGTAGAGTCAAAGAGTTACCCTAAAGTTAGCAGCTAATCAATTAAGATAGCTGGCTATATTCAAAAGTGTGGCTGCTAACTTTGCTATCAGAATGTGTCTGAATATAGACCTCATAGTTTTAAAAATGGGCCTTTTATGTCATTAGTATATTTGTTGCTAATGAACAAGATTCATCCTGTAAGTATGCTGAAAGAAATAATATTTCAATGCACTATGACCTTAATATAATATGAAATGCTGAATGCACTCAATTCAGAGTGATTTATTTCTTTGGGAAATGCGACTAAATTATAATTATAGGTTATAAAACAAAAATTGTGGGAGTATTTTTACATTTTTTAATATTGCTGATAAAAGCACTTATGAGAGGAATCATCTAAATCAGGGGTCAGGAACCTTTTTTGGCTGAGAGAGCCATAAACGCCGCATATTTTAAAATGTAATTCCATGAGAGCCATACAATATGTTTAAAACTAAATACAAGTAAATGTGTGCATTTTATGTAAGATCACACTTTTAAAGTACAATAAGTCTCTGAAAATATTACACCAGGCTTTAAGACACCAATACATCTCCTATTAGGAAACGGACCAAGTCAGGCTGCTAGAGTCCTACACAGAAGAACTACACGCCCAGCAGAAAACCTCACCTGAATCACGTGCTGTCCCTCACCTAACATAGAATAAAGAGACCAAAACGCATAACAAGAAGTATGCAGAAAAAACTGAATTGGAAACTGCAACAAGCCAGAGTCTCTGTATGCAGTGTAACAAAGGAAAAAAGAAACATCACCCATCCTTATAAAACAAATCAAGAAATATAAAATCATCAGCAGTAAAACTGTACTAACAAAAAGAACATATTTCGAAACAGCTGATGAGTGGAATATCCAATAATTAAAAACTCATAAAAAACATTTCCAGATACCAACAAAATATTTCAAAATAGCAGACACAAAGACCCAGTAATGAAAAATAATAAGGATACAAAAATGTTTTTGCTCTGCATACCTGGGAACGTTTGATATCCAGGTGTCCTGAGATTGTTCTGAATTAGCAGGAGGCGGGGTGGTTTGCTTGGAACTTTCTCCTCTCTCAGTCACATACCAGCGCTCTCTCTCACACTGGCTCTCAATGACACACCTATTCACACATGCTCTCAGTACTCACATATACACATGTTTTTTCTCTCTCACTTATATAGGCTCTTAATTACACATTTACACACATGCTCGCTCATTCACTCTCTCTCTCCCCCACCCCGGGAACTCGCGGCAGCAGCAGCCTCCTCCCAACGCTAACCTCCTTCATTTTCAGCCCTCGCGGAGGCGGAGTCCCATCGGCCGCGGTTGAAGCTCTTCATTTTCCTCCGAGCCACGCTGCAGTCTTTTTTTCTTCAGGCCGATGCCGAGCGCACTAGCGTGGCCTCTTCTTGCCGCGCAGGCACCCGATACTCTCCACTTCCTCTTCCGGGCCGCGGGGGGGGGGGAGAAGAGAGCACGCCGGTGCCGCTGACTCCAGCGTCGCTGACTCCAGCTGTCCTGCTGCGTTCCGCCCGGCTGACAGCATTTTAAGCCCGGGCGGAGGAGGACCGGGGAGCAGCTGGGTCAGCGGGAAAGTGTGGCAACTATCTTCGAGCCAGATGCAGCCCTCAAAAGAGCCATATCTGGCTCGCAAGCTATGGGTTCCCGACCCCTGATCTAAATCCTCAGTACCAGTTTGGCACTCCTCCAGTGCTTCACAATCTGCACCAGTGGGGAAGAGTAAGTCAGAGCAGAGAAGATCACAAAGGAGTCACTCTGTTCCCTAATCCAGACCCTCCTATCCTGTCATTCAGTGACAGGAGGAAGAGGATGAGCCTGGAGCAAAGAATAGCCATTCTGCTCCCTGATCCTCAGGCTGATACAGAAAGGTGAATTCAGGCAAACACATATATTTTGCCTGCTCTTGCATGTACATTTTCTGCATGCAAGATTTACTGCTGATGCAATAAGGAGTTTTACATGCAGAAAATGTGCATTGGAAAGTGTGGGTATTAACGGGCAAATTTTAAAACACGCGCACGCACAAATACCGGGGAATACGTGTGTGACCAGGACTTGTGTGCGCCAAGCGCATTTTCTAAAAGGCCCAGCCACGTGTGTATCTCCTGATATGCGCAGAAGTGCTGGGCCAACAAAAAGGGGTGGGCCGGGAGCATGGTCTAGATGGGGAGGGGGCGAGACAGCAGCTATTAGGCCCTGTCCTGGGTACGTGCGTGCTGGCAGCTCGCCAGCATGTGCAACTTACTTCTGCTCTGAAGGAGCAGGTAAGTTAAAAAACAAAAACAACAAAAAAAAAAATATGGCAGCTAGGTAGGGGTTAAGGGATTAGGGTGGAGAGAGGAAAAGGTAGGAAGGTTAGGTAGAGGGGTAGGGAAGTTCTCTCTCAGTCCACTCCTTAATTGGAGCGCACTGAGAGGAAACTGGGAAAGGCCTACCTGCATCACCACGCATATTTTTTCGAAAATCCCCCCTTGCGCGCGTTAGACAACTCCGCTCGCACATGTGAGCGGATATTATAAAATTGCATGTTATAAATCGGCTCATCCATGTGTGCACACCAGGAATCTCGCGCACATGGATGCGCATACGTGGGTCTTAAAATCGACCCCTATGTGTTGCCTCCCAGTGCAGAGAGGTGCACATGCTTAACTTGCATTTTCTTAATGTTGGAAGCTTTAGTTATCACCTGGTTTGAGGTGGAATAAAGTTTCCAGCGGATGTGTTGAAAGTGGAGAGGCCTCGGGCGCACAGAGCATTGCTGTGTTTTAGGATTTGAGTCTTTTTTTCCCCTTATCAGCCTCGCAGCAGTCTTCCTAGCTCCAGCCTCCACAGTGCCAAACCTCTTGTCACTGGCACCATTGTGATTTTTTTCTCTTTCATTCTCCTCTCAGGGACCTGCTGCCACTGCACAGATTATTGCATGGACCTGTCAGCTTCTCCCTGCCTAATGTTCTTCCCTTCCCTCCTGGGCTTCAGGGCACAAGAGAGGAGGGTAAGGCTGGGGTGGAGAAGAGTTCAGTTTTTGTTTGTATGCTCATATTTATAATGCTCATGTTGAAAATCTTATTTTACAAGTAAATATTTTACTTTTTTTCAATGCGCTGTATGGTATCATTTCTTCTGGATATAGTTGTATGTGATAGGACGTGCATGGTGTCAAGGAACTGAGTATGGGCAGGTGATTCATAGAGTAATGTATGTGTGAGACTTAGATATATGCATAGGAAGGTGGTGTGCTCAGAGTGGAGAAAGGATATAGTAATGCTACGTAGTGTTACAACATGTGATTGTGAGGGCCCTGAGAAAGCATTGAATATTTTTGCATGGCTGTAGATAATGAACTTTGGTCTATAAGTAACTCATTTTATGAACTATAAGGGAGTTTGGCAGTTCATTGCTACTCTGAACCTATGTTTGGCATTTTTAAAGTTTATATTAATACATATTACCATGCTAATTTTTTTAAAAAGCTTTCCATTTTTGCCCTGAATAGAAAAAAATAATTGTATCAAAATCACTCTTACAAATCATAATGGGAGCTACACAGCTAAGGCAAGGGTCTTTGTGGAGATTTTCCAGTCCTTGTCAATGGTAATTACAGTTGCAGTTGCTGAGTATTACAGTGTTTTCTACAGGCACATTTTTTAAACTATTTTATTCAATGCAGTAAGTATAATATTGGCAGTGAAACAGACATGTGGGAGAAGATTGTGGTGGGTTCCATAAATTCTAATTTCTGAGCTTCACAAATGTAAATAAATGCAGAAAATACCACTGGTTTTATATAGACTAAGGACAAAAAATCAGTATTCAGAATGTGACCTTTTTACATACTGTAATAAGGAAAGCGCTCTGTTAAAATAAATAAGTAAAGAAATAATGCAAAACCAGTCACTGTTTTCACAATGAGGTCAGATTCCACATTAATAAGTGAAATATTCTACTCCTGTCAGTTCCAATGACAGTAGGGGCTTTTTTTTTTTCTCTCTGTTGGCTTTCGCTTGACTTTAATGTAAGGAGAAGATTGCTCTTGCCAGAAACTTAAATATGGCTACAAATATTTGGCATGACAGCCTGAAAAGTTCAAAAATAAACCTATGAAATATGAGGTCTTAAAATAAATATTTTAAAAGATGGGTGAGCCAGTTTTAGATTAAATCTGAGTCCCTTCTGAATTGAAGAGTATGTTGCAATTTGGATCAACTTTACTACTTCTAACTGACCCTGTCCATGTTTAGAAAATCCAAGCATTTCCAACTCATTTGAGGGAAAGCAAAAGGAAGAAGATTACGTTGGTTTTGTAAAGCAATCTTGGTTTATTTGGTGGCTTACAGTTCTGCTCCTTCTTCTCTTGACTCACACTCCCTTTCTCCTTCCTCCAGATTCCCCACATTCTTAGTTCAGTTGAGCAAAGAAAATTTGATCAGACAATTCGAATTTACTGGTTTGTGTGAGTGGAGTCCATAGTTGCTTCAGCAAAAGCTTGATTTGCCCCCTGTTGATTGGGGATCTGATGGGCAATTATCTGGAGATATTGGGATTTTGATGAACAGCAACTGTTGAAAGTAGAGATATTTTAGGAGATATTTGTAGTGTTCAACAAGACATTGGGTACCCTTCCTGAACTATTTTAAATGCATGGAGAAGAAGAAGCCAAAACAGACACTCCATTAATACTCTGCTCACTCACAAAAAATCCACAAAAGCTTACTAACAAGCCTTTAATACATTCCCCAGAGCCCTCAAACCTAAATCCTATGATGAGGTTGCTTGAACAGAATGTGACTGGTGGCCGGGAAAGGAGAAGGTTCTTAAATTTTGAAGCAAAATCTTCTAATATTTTTACAAAACGCATCTGTGCCCTACAAGGGAAAGGAAGCAGACCGTCCATTACAGATGTGGATGGTAACTTTCAAACCAGGACATGTGTGCACATATGTGTGCATACATCAGCCTGTGCCCAGGGATGTGGCCATTTTTTAATTTACGTTCACATATGCACACAAGTTATAAAATAGTCTATCCTCATGTATGAGATCCCAAAACCCACTTCTACCACATAAATCGGGGGATTTTAAAAGGGGAGCGCACTGATGCTATTCCCAGTTTTACCAGATCATCCCCAGTTTGCCAAGTTAAGAGAGAGGTCCTCCAAATTCCCCTCATTTAATAGCCTTTGCTCCCCCCCCCCCCCTTCCCCCTGTTAATCCCAATCCTTAAAACCCTGCAGATCTGCCTAGTTTTCTTAAACTTTTTACTTACATATCATCCATAGCAGAAGTACATTTATATGGCAGGAGACCTCAAAGCCTGCTGGGTCGCGTCGGTATTTGCATGTACATCTCTAGTTAATGCCCCAAAATGCCCATGCCCTGCCCTGCCCACACCATGCCTATGCCCTGCCCCTTTTGAGATGTGTGCACTGCGGGAGATATGCACGTATCTCAGTGGCTTTTAAAGTCCCATCGGTGAGCAAAAGACCGACTTATTCACACATCCCCTAATTAATATGCATGGTGGGCTTTTAAAATTTACCTCATAGGTTTTAATTTAAACAAATATGCATAAACATTCACCAAAAGGTATAATACCCACTTGTTATTAATACATTGACTTAGAGGTCCATGTTCAAAAGTCATTTAGATAGACAACTCAAATGTTATCCATCTAAATGACAAAATGGGCATATTCAGTCACTTATTTGGCTATAATTAAGATATATCGCACATGTGCTATTTTTCACATCGCACGCTGATTAATCCACTGCAGGCAACTTACAGAGAGAGCGAGAGAGAAGGACCAACATGTAAATTTACTATTTATACTACTGTAAGAGGGGCAGGGTGAGGTTTGTGTGGTGGGGTAGGTTTTGGGGGACAGTTTTACATACACAGGCAGAGGTACGAACAGCAAAGTTGACATTGGTGAAGATTTTCTGTCATTTTGGATTGATGAAAGTGCAATCAAGCTAGGTACAAATCAACTCCTCTTTTACCATCTCTCAAATGACAGAAAATCTTCACTGATGTCAACTTTGCTGCTCGTACCTTTGACTGTGTATATAAAACTGTCCCCCAAAACCTACCCCAACTCACAAACCTCACCCTGAGTTAAAAGTTGCCCTTTAGGGCCTTAACACACAGCTAACTCAAGCACAACGCACAGCATTGCTGTATCACATTTGATGTTAGGAGCTGCTCATTACCATTACCATTAACTCCACCCAAACTCTTCCCAGTTGCATAGCAAATAGGACATTTGCATACTAACTTGCATTGCACTAGTTATCACGTGCGTTACGGCCTTAACGCTAGCGTTAAGGCTCTAACGTGAAATGTTAAATGACCCAGTAAGTTAGCCAGTTAACTTTAGACCTGCTTCCAAGTAGGTTTAAAGTTATACGGCCATGTGTGAACAGATAACTTGGTACTTAAGAGTGGCTATAGTAATGGAACAGCTATCAGAGGCTGCACTGGAAGCATAAGCAATGAGGTAACTTACGCTTTGAGTGCTACCACTGATTGGCTGTGTTCGAAATGCTGGGAGCAAGGATCTATGCACCTTGCTCTCTGGTTAAGTTTTGGGGGGGGGGGGGGGGGGTTCCAAGGGCGTCGGGGGGCATTGGAGCAGGCAGTTTTGTATAAGCAGCCTGAGGGTCAGTGGACCGGGGGGGGGGGGGCAAATAGTTATTTAATGAATGCATGGGAGAAAGTAGGGGGAACAGGATTGTGGAGCCCGGATGGGGGTGGTAGTGGAGAGGCCCAATGGGACCAGAAGATATTCTAGAATGAATATTGAAAATCCGGCCACAGGTCCTTGAATATCTTAGTTTTTGGGGCTGTTAATAGCACCGCTACCTATCCAGATATCTTTTGAAGGTATCCGAATAAGTACCAGGTTATCTGGCTACATATATCCGCATGTAGCTGGATAACTTTAAGCTAGTACATTCAGATGGATGTTTATCCAGCTGAATATATGGCACAAGTTATCTGGTTAACTGTAGCCAGATAACTTGTTAACAGGTTCCTTAAAACAGACTTCCAACAAAACAAAGTGCTCCATTACAATAGCCACTCTTAATGTCCAACGAAGCATGCCACTCAAATTTGGTTTTTCCGTGGCACTCAAGATACCATTGAAGGAACCAAAGGATTTTTTTTAAATATTTTTTTTCTCATCATGGAGACAGTGCTCATATCCATAGAGGAAAATAACTTTCAGGTGTCTTGTAAATCCAACTGCCTCCCAGGTTAAAGAAGATGTATTTATTCTAAACTGAAGAAGGAACCAAGATAGGCCAGACAGTTGCTCCTGTGATAAGCGCACTGGTGTGAACAACAATAAACAGTCAAGAAAAAGCCCTCTATCTCGAGTTCAGGTTAGACCTCTAAACATGGTAATGAGCAGTGCTGCAAGGATTATCCTAGGCTATTTCATCTTGGAGGATTAGGGTGACTCATCAATCAAAAAAAAAACATTAATTAATTTGTACATAGTAATTACACAAATCTCCAAGGTCCTTACAAGGAGTTAATACCAACTCTGAAAATACTATATGCAGATAGAAGATCACTGGCAAACTTTTGAAGATAAGAAAAAAAAATTAATTAAATACCCTGGCTAAAAGAGATTATTTGGTATTAAAAATTAAGCAATAAACTATTTGTCTCCCATCATTTCAGAATGGGGAAAATGTTTTAGTAAATCAGACCTAAATAGGAAAATAGTTGTGTACATCTAATCCATAATCTAAATTTGAATAGGTAAATAGATGAGTAAATTGAAATAGAAACTGAAATATCACTTTTTCATTAAGCTTATCTATTCTTTTTCTTTTCTTTTTTTTCATTCTTTCATTCTTATTTGCTCATTTTGAAAAGTTTCTTCCATTTTAATTGTACCTTTATCCTTTTAAAGTAAGCACCAAGCCCTGTTTCTTAATGTGTCAGGGGCTTTTTACCTTGTTAAACAACTTACACTCTGTCCATTAAAAGCTTTAGATTGCTTTTAAAATCCCTAAAGATTTTCTTGAGGTAGGCAATTTAAAAGAAAAGGTTCTATGTAATTGCTAATTCTGATCTTATAATAATGGTGACATCACCCCAGGTTGCAGCCTGCGCGTGTCTCTTGCTTCGAGGTCCTCCTGGAAGCTCTTATGTGTGACTGCGAGCCAAGCAAGTTCAATAGGGAGGTGTCTGAGTGGGGCTTAGGATGCCAGAGGATGTGGTTAGTGCAGTTAGTATAGCTGTGTTTAAAAAAGGACTGGATAAGTTCTTGGAGGAGAAGTCCATTACCTACTATTAATTAAGTTGACTTAGAAAATAGCCTCTGCAATTACTAGCAACGGTAACATGAAATAGACTTAGTTTTTGGGTACTTGCCAGGTTCTTATGGCCTGGATTGGCCTCTGTTGGAAACAGGATGCTGGGCTTGAGGGACTCTTGGTCTGACACAGAATGGCAATCTCGTATGTTCTTATGGGAGGGCTCTGGCTCCAGTTGCAGTCTTTGGGTGGGGATGGAAGGTTCTCCAGTACTGACCTGCAGTCCTTGCTCTAACTACCACAGTTTCTCCCATTCCAGTTGCCTCTGCAGTGAAGAATTAAAGGGAGGTATATAGAATCTCTGCTGTGATGAGGTGTTCCAGTCAGGCAGTGGCAGCGGAACATCTGATGGGCTCCAGTGGCCAGAACTGAGGCCATCAATACAGGTGCCTGTCTTGGTAAAAAAAAAAAAAAAAAAGTTTCTCATTTTAGTTTAGTTCAGCTAGTAGCATGGTAAATGCAAGCCTTATGAATGATATGGCCGCCAGCCCAGGAGATTGGGGATCTGGAGGAGTGGTCAACAGTTGCCTATTGTCTGCAGTGCGTGGACAAGCATGGGTTTGGTTGGACTAGTTTTCTTTGGCCCTAGTGCATGGCCACTCATGCATATGGCTAGTGGCCATGTAAAGGGTAAAAAATTCTGTCTTGTGGGAGGCTGCTGCTGGCAAATTCCTCCTCATATAGCTGTGTTTTGGGGGTCGACATTGGAGCTGGTTGCTATGTAAGATAAGAGGGCTTGCGGGCCAGGTATGGGCTCTGGCCGGGTCCTTCCTTGCATGATCCTAGTGCTGCCATGCATGATATGGTTGTGGGATGTGGTGACCCAGACAGACATTGCTGGAGTAGTAGGGGGTGGCTATTCCTTGTCATGGTTGGCAATTTCCTGAGGGTGATTTTGTTAGCCAAATGTGGTCCCATGTTCTGACCATGGAGGGTTCCCAGTGGATGCGGTGGCCTCCTTTCCAGGCAACTGTGAGTGCAGCAGATTTCCACACTTGGCCAGATTGTTGGTTCTGTGGTCCTCCCCATGTGGCCAGGTTTCAGCAGCACTCTGATCACAACCAATTTTAAAAGCGCATGCTTGTTGAGAAATTGCAGAATATTAATGTTTATTTAAAACATTTAAAAATGACTAAATTGCAGTGGCCATCTTAAAAAGGGGTATGTGTGTTCTTAAAGAGCAATCCTGATAAGCAATCTATAAAAAGGGGCATGCCAGGTACCTTATGTGAGGGCATACTTTCCCTTTAACATGTTCTGTGGGTATTTGTGGTTATTTGCAGTTGCATTTTGCGCGGGCATTTTTTTCATGGAAAAATAATGGGGTAGATTTTTAAAGTTATGCGCGGGCATAGATTTGTTCGCACAACCCGGCGCAAACAAATCTACACCCGATTTTATAACATGCGCGTGCTGCCGTGCGCATATATAAAATCCAGGGTTCGCGCGCGCAGGGGGGGTGCACAATTGTGCAACCTGCGCTCGCCGAGCCAAGCAGCCTGCCTCCGTTCCCTCCGAAATCGGAGCGGCCTCGGAGGGAACTTTTTTCCCGCCCCCCCCCCACCTTCCCCTCCCTAACCCACCACCCAGCCCTAACTAAACCAACCCTACCTTTGTTCAGAAAGTTATGCCTGCCTCACGTAACTTGCGTGCCATTCCCCGGCCCGGGGGCTGGTTCGGAGGCCTCGGCCACGCCCCCAGAACGCCCCGGGGCCGGCACCATGCCCGCGGCTCCACTCCCGGAATACCCCCGAATGTCGCGCCAGCCCCGACACGCCCCCCCAAGCAAAGCCCCGGGACTTACGCGCGACCTATGCAACATAGGCGTGCCGGCGCGCAGGGCTTTTAAAATCTGCCCCAATATGCGTAGGGGAAAATATGGATGTGTGTGGGAAAGATTTTCAGTTAGTTCATTAATTCATTGTGTATGCCTCCAAAAATTGTTTTATTCATTTTAAATGAAAAAAATATTTTTCATTTATTTGTGTCATTTGTTCACCTTTAAAGTCAATGGGGGAAGCAATGCATCCTACTTAGGGCTCCACAAGAGGGGTTTTCTATTCAAGTTTAATGAAACTTGCAGGCAGACTTCAGCAGCAGAGGGAAAAGCACTCGAAGACACTAAGACTTTGTCAAAATAGCACCAAAAGTGGCATGAATACCCTAAGGCAGCGTGACAGGGCACAGCAGCCCGGAGGCATCTACACCTCAAGGCACTATAAGAAGAGCAAAGTAGCACCGAAAATAGCAAGAACCCCGCAAGGCTCTAAAAGAGGGATAAAGGGCAAAGAGCAACAACAACAGTGACATAAAAACCAAAAGCAGAGTAAAGCAGCACTAACGGTGGCATCAACACCCAAAAGGCCATGAGAGATGCAGCAAGTGTATAAATCACTTGCTTCCCTTTTCTAGATGGTAAGTTAGTTACAGGGCCTCCAGGGGGCCCATTTTGGGGTTTGTTAGGGGGGTTTTTTGTCATTTATTTATTATTATTATTATTATTATTATTCAGGAAATGAACCAACTGAAAAAAAAACCCTTAAACAAATTGAAAATAAAATGAGACAATTCCAAAACAAAAGAATAAAAGAAAAGGAAACCTTTTATGTGGGCACATCTCTAATACTTTCAAGAGTGTTTGTCATAAAAATACCAGCAACAGTTCGGTTACTACACTTTAGCTGCCATCCATCCATCCACCATCGTCCTTATTGCTCCTAAAATATTGATTGTGGCATGGCTGATATCCATTCCCTAGGTGTGCGGCAGGGCTGACCTACACTCTGCTTTTCTGCCTCCGCTAGAGCTGCTGAATGCCCCTGCTTTGACTGGCTGTCACATCAGGGAAAGATAGGCATGTGTAGCACTCTGACTTTTCCAGATGATGCTGGTGAAATGGAATGCATCCCCTCGTCACTTTCAACATCTGTGCCTGTATGCGAGCATCTCACTGAAAGGCGAATTCTAAAAGCCCTGCGTGCGCCAAAGCTGGGAGATACGTGCTGAAGTAGGGTTGGTGTGCGCCGTGTGGATTTTAAAAAGCGCACGAGTACGTCCGAATCTCTCGGTACGCGCACAAAAAATGTGTTTGCAATAAAGGGGCGGGGCGAAGGCATGGTCTTGCCAGGGTATGGGCATTCCTAGATTTCTCAATGAAATCTGCGCATAAGTATTTATGCGCACAAGCACGCACTGGAGTTCCCTACCACGTAACATTATTTCTGCTATAGATTGCATGTAAGTCCTGAAACAAAAAAAACTAAAGAGGTTAGTGGAGTTTTAAGGGTTGGGGCTAATAGGATAAAAGGTAGGCTAGTTAACTAGGAGGGTTAGGAAGTCCTATCTTTACCTGGGCGAACTGGGAATGAACTGAGAAAACTGGTAATTGCACCGGCGTGCATGTCTACTAAAATCCCCCCACTTACGTGGTAGAGGCAGTATTTGCACACATCTATATAAAATTGTGCGCATATGTACACGTATACAGATTATTTTATATCATGCGTGCATATACATGCATATGGTATAAAATGGCCACGTCCATTGGAGTTAGCCGGCATACGCATGTACATGTGCAACCGCGTGGCTGTTTCAAATTTACCGACCCAATGCACAGGCCAGGAATAACTTGTCTTCCCAATATTATCTGAGGGGCACTTTGTGATTGGGGGATAACAGGTGCAGCTGGTTAAAGAGTCACCACCTTTGAAGCTGCCTGTCTCCTACTATGGGACAGTGGTGAGATAAAACAACTCACCTGTTCCATAATGGCTTGCAGCTGACTTGGAATTGGTGGCTGCTTGCTTGTCACCTCACTGAAGGAAGAGACAAGGTGGGGGTGGCGTTTGGCTTGGAAGGCAGAATTCCCCTTTTCTCTGCAGGTGCTGCTATGGATTTTTGAGTACCAGATGTGGTCCCCAGACTGCACCCTCCCCTGAAGCCAATGCTAACAAGTGATCTTTTTTACATGATGCAGCATGCCACTGTAAGATGCCCTAGTACCTTTCCTCTACTAATAGCCTTATAACATAGTGAATGCATTCTGCAAAACAAGGGCCCTTCCTAGTTCTGAAGTGCCTCCGCACCTTGAATTTCTTGCAGGACTTCCTCTCCCTCTCTAGATTCTTAGGGGCTGCTGCTTGAGCTGGGATAGAAGGCAGATCAGTTAGTAAAAAGCCAAGGACATCTCACATGCTCTCCAACTTTACCATCTGCTCTACCTGGTGGTCAGTACTGGTGCTTCCATTAGATGAACTAAGCTGTCAAGTAGAGCGCCAACCCTCAAGGGGCAGCAAACTCACTAGTGTGAGCCTCAGGCTGCTGGTGGAGACTGAAGAAAAGAGGGGGGAGGCCCAGCAGCATGCTGGCAGAGCCCATCTGCTGGTGGCTAAAGAAAAGTGAGAAGACACCTCAGAGGGAGGGGGTGCCTGGGGATGGAGGGGACGCAAGGCTATAAGGTTGTTGCAACTGTTGCTGCCCGACGTCTCCACTACGCCCACCTTAACGCTTTGGCAACTCCCTCTTTGCCTGTTGGAAGTTTAGCTGCCGCAGCGTCTTGCCATTGCCCTCCGACGTCCCCGGACCAGCTGGATGCTGCACTCCACCATGTTCCCAGCAGCCTAGAGATACGCGCATGGCGCAGCCCAGACTCAAGTACCAGCAGTGGTGAGAACCTCAGGGATGTCCCCCTGAGGTGATGTCATCCTCACCGGATATTAAGGTCTCTGAAATCGCTAACAAATCGAGTTAGCAAGGGCTTTCCTCCAGGTATCGGCGGATGGGATTCGCTTTCCGCATACCTTGCTACTCTGCCTCCTCGGACTTACCAGGGGTACCCGCTCCTCGGGGGCCTCGCTTTCTCTTTTGCTTTTTCAGATCGCAGTCTGGAACCGGTACTCACTCCTCGAGGCCCTCGTTCCCGGACTTGCTACTGATTACCACTTCTGCCAGGAAGTCATCGCTGCCTACAACATCAGTGAGTTACCATCTCTCTCTCAGAGTGTTCCCTGGAACCAGGTACTCGCTCCTTGAGGGCCTACTTCATTCCAGCTGCTCGGCTGCTTCTAAGAGACTATTGTGTGAGTGTTACCATCAAGGTTCTGTTCCTGAACTCTGCATACCCTGCCTACTCACTATATTCAGTTTCTCTACAGCTCAGTTATCCAGGATCGCTGTTCCAGTATCTGAGGGACTACAGCCCAGCCGGGCACTCCAGCTCACTACTGCCACCTCTGGTGGTTCAATATACTGTTTAATAAAAGAACTAGTGTGTGTCTGTCTCCATACTCTGAGCCTAACCGGTGGTCCCTCTCGGGATCTTCCCCCGGGGGCGTGGTCATCTGCCACCGGCCCAAGGATCCATCCACAACTACCTCAAACACTAACAAAGGTTCACCTAGGTGCCTCATAGCCTTGAACAGGCCCTGCTGGTGAGATGCTTTCAGGCCCTGGCGGTATCAATTTCTGCCTCCTGCAGCTGCTCACTGGAGGTTAAGATCTAGTAACTGGATTCCCAAAGTTTTTCTCATCTACTAGCAGTTCAATATCCTTTGATTCTGAGAATACATGACATGATTCATCTGAATCAGTACTTTCTTACAAAAGTTGCTGCAGATTCTGTTCAGCAGGAATCAGGAAGGAGTGTTGTGCTGCTTTCGGCTGCTACACTCCTACTTCCTTACCTCGTCACAGCCAATGCTACCCTCCATTACCTCTGCCTTCCCTTGTCCCTGCACCATAGGAACACAGTTAAAAGTGAGAGCAGGTGGCACTTGCTATTTCATTTTCAGCATCTTCTTTCTTGGCTCTCCTGTGTCTGTGGTTTCCTTCTGATAAAAAAAAAAAAAATCTCCCTTTAGCTTGGGCAGGAAGTTTTGGTCTTCTCAATAGAAGTAATGCTACAACTCAAAGTGCTTGCACCTGTTCCAGAAGCGTGCAAAGCTTTTCTTCTGCTTTAAATTGTTTTAGCATTCTGTGTGGCAGAATGAAATTTGACGCAGTCATTAGGGATGCCTGGAGAAAGGGGGTTTTAGTTTAAAATATAAAGTGTTAGTGTTCTCTTTGTACTCAATATTCATATACATACACCAGTATAGAGACTGGAAAATAGGTCACACACACACACTGAGGCAGAAACTAGTGCACAGTGCAGCTAGCACATACTTTATAATTCAAAAGTATGCTATACTGTTTACTATCCGCTGTGCTGCCTGTGCCTTTGCCTAATGCATAAGCAGTATTTTCCACAGATGATAAGGTTTATGGATAAAGAGCACATACACCCATCATATGTGACAGTCAGTGCCTCTTATTTTAATACAAAAAACTCACAGAGAATAAAAAATGGAAGCCAAGCTCAGACTGCTGTTTTATCTAGTCAATGTATTGTGATCAGTGATTGTTCAGAGAGACACTACCACTGCAGCTTTTAAAATAAATCTCTCTATCTGCAGGTAGTCTCTACTCTGCAATGCAGTGAAAAGTAAACTGCCCAATATGCAGAGAGACACAGATCTACTGTCTCAGAGTCTTCCGGGTGCTTGTACAGTGAAACAGCAGTGTAACTCTGTATCACTGAACCCAAAAGACAGAGGGGGCAATATTCAGATAACTAGCAAGGTACATTTATCCGGCTAACTGCGCCTCCCTAGAATGCCCCCGACCTATCCAGCTAAAGTCTTTCTGGATAATTCTCTAAAAATGCCAGTTTTGCTATTTAGACAGATAACTTGGAATATCAACCTCAGAAGATTTTTTTTTACACACAATAACACAGTGTGTGACTAGAAGAAACAGCAGACAAATCCCCAGCTCACGTTTTTGTGTGTCCAACAAGCTGCTTTATAGTAGATACAAAAAAAGAATGTGACAAATATATTTGCTGTGAAAAGCTCCCACTCACTTTTAAATATTTCCAGTCCCTTACTTTTTCCTGATACTTTTAGAATTTTATTTTCAGTTCTTTGAGCTTCAGAATTACCCTTCCTCTGCACTAGCCAGCATAGAAGTGAACTAAAATGTTGCCTTACCCATTTTTTTTTTTCAGTTTCAGATTGAAAAAATAAATAAATAAGAAAGTCACTGTCAGAGGATGCAGATGCCAGCTAAAAAAGGCTGGATAAAAATGCTTAACCTTGATTGGTCTTGCTTTTTTCTTCTCCCTTCATACTCTGGCTCTGGTCACTATAGGTTCATTGTAACATCACTGGATATTGGCTTGCCCTGAGTAGAAAAATATCTTGTGGTTTTGTTTGCCCCAGAGACTTCAGAAGAATCTGAAAAATACAAAGGGGCAGATTTTAAATACTTGCGCGAGCGCGTACTTTTGTTCGCGCAGCAGGTGTGAACAAAAGTACGCTGGATTTTATAAGATATGCGCGTAGCCGCGCGTATCTTATAAAATCCGGGGTCAGCGTGCGCAAGGGGGTGCACATTTGTTGGGAATAAGGAATCCCACATTTGTTGGGATTCCTTATTCATTTTAAACAAATGCATATCCCTAATAAAAAATATGATGCATTTAAAATATACACTGTTGACCCTCAGTTTTATTTTCCAGTAGAGTCATCATAGGAAAAAAACACTGGAGAAATTAGCCAGCGACATCTCCAAGATTAAAGATTGGCTTTCTAGGAATAAATTAGATTTTAACCTTTCCAAAAAAAAGAGGTCTTGCTAATGTCTTGTTAGGAAACTACTAATATTCCAGCTAACTTTAGCTCTGAAGATATTGTGATTCCTTTTAAATCTCAGGTGAGAGATTTAGGAGTAGATTCCTCTCTTTCATTCCAGCCTTACATGCAGAGTCTGGTTCAGAAGTCAGTTTTTAAACTTTGGCTTTTATGGTGTTTGAAGTCATTTCCATCTAGTCACTCATTCGCTTGTGTTGACCTCCTTGTACAATAGTAATTCTCTTTTTCTGGGCCTTCCAAAGGTAACCTTGAAGGCCTTATAACTTATCCAACATTCAGCAGCCCATTTCATTTCAGGAAGTTCAATATACGAGCACATGTCCCCAATTCTGATCAATCTGCATTGTCTGCCTATCTTTTGGAGGATGCAATTTAAGGTCTTGGTATTGATTTTAAAGCTATATGTGGTCTTGTCCCGCAGTGTCTTACTCCTAATATATGTCACTACCGAGCACCTTGCAATTTTTGATCCTCCAATATGGGGCTACGAGGAGTTCCACCTCTTAAACAGTTTTGCCTGTAGACTTCACGCAAGCGGACTTTTGTGATAGCAGGACCAAGTCTCTGGAATGTTCTTTCAGAGACTTTAAGAAAGGAAAATGATGTGCTCAGATTTAGAAGGGCTCTTAAAACCCATTTTTTCCCTTGGCCTTCAGGATAGATTAATGGGGCTAATACTTCCTGTTTTTTCCCTGGGTTTCTGGATTTGGGTAGGCTGACTGGTCATGGGGTGGGGGCGGGTGTGGGGGGGAGGGGGAATGGGTTGAGCTCAGCTAAACAATATGTATTTGCTGTTTTATGTTCAATGGTTATTATGTATGTATTCTCTGTTCCTCGCTGAGAATGGCAGATCAGCGGGTTACAAATTTTACAATTAAATAAATGTGTATTATTTTCCTCCTCTTACCTCAACATGACTTAGGAATAGCTCTTCTAAATGCAGCAAAATATAAGTAAAAATTATTTATATTGTGGAACACTGCACATTCTTTAAGGCATATTGAGAGAAGAGAAATTTCAGACAGCCAGTTTACATGAGTAAATCACTACTTTCCCACGTAAATGGCTTAAAATATTACCCTCTCTGACTTGTAGGTCTCTCATCTTATTAGCTAAAATATGCTGTATTGCTTTTTTTCTGTTTTTGTCTGTCAGGCTCTGAAGGCCCCTGCAGCACACTCACACAGGATTTATGTTGCAATAGTGGTTTTATTTAGAAATGATGGGAACATAACAGTTCCTGTCTTATGCCCTGCAGTAAACATAAGAGATAATTCACAATTGGGTAAGGCTTACTTCTAGTCCAGATGTTCAGTCCAGGTCTTTTCTTTTTATTAACAGCACACAAAATGATTGAAGACAAGACTTCTGCATTCTAGACAAGATACAAGACTTCCGAACTTTAACAGGACAATATAACATTACTACACAAGAGGAAGAACTCCCAGGTCTGCTCTGGGATCCCACTCCTTCCTTTGACCTTCGTGCTGTGTAAATGCTGGGAACACTTTCCAAGTGTACCTACAATGCTTTTAAATCCTCTGAGGACTGACCCAGATCCTCAGGAGCAGAACCATATAGCAGGCTATCTTTAGTTTGGAGTTGAGTTTCTCTGTGTGTAAAACACAAGCCCTTAACTGAGCAAAACCAGAAAACACACATTTTTCCTGACGCTGGCTTATTGAATATAATTGTGCACATAACAAATCAACAGGGTCATTTATCAAATTGCATTAGGGCCTTATCGTGCACGATATGTGTATGCAAATTAAACATTGAGTATTCGAGTTGGAGGAGATTAAGTGAAATAAAAGGAAATGAGTGTCTGCTAACGTGAAATGTGATAGAGTAACGCACACTAATGCGGGTTGATTTAATGCCGGAAATAAGTACACCTTTTTTTATATTTTTGCGGTACGGTGAAAAAAACTTTTTGTCATGCACTCAAGGCCGATATCGCAGATCATGTGTATTATCGCAGCGATTATCGCGCATGATAAAAAGAGGTACTCTAACAGATATGCCTACCAGGCCTTCCTGGGCCAATAAAAACACCTGTTCTTACCTGGTCTAGCTTCCTAAAACCATAGAATTTTAAGACCCGCGTGCGCATGTCCATGTACATGCGGTTCCCAGCGCGCGCACAAGGACAGGCCGATTTTATAACATGCGTACACCACCGCTCGCTTGTTATAAAATCAGATGTCCGTGCGCACATGAGCGCTGGATTTTAATATCCATGTGCGCATGTGTGGGTGGCCCGCGACTTGCGCGTGCAGAGGGCGGGGGGCTGTATGTTCAAATTACGCACTGCGGCACGATCGGCCTTTTTTCCAATTCCCTACCAGTCCGCTCCAGTTAAGGAGTGGACTGGGAGGGAATTTCCCTAACCCCCTGCCTAGCTACCCTTTTTTTTTGTTCAGTAACTTACCTGCCCTGATGAGCAGAAGTAAGCTATGTGCACCAGCCTGCTGCCAGCACGTGCTTCCCCGGGACAGCGTCGAATGGCGCTATCCCAGCCTGCCCCCTCACCTTGCCCAGATCCCATTCCCAAGCCCACCCCTTTGGATAGGCCCGGCACTTCGGCGCATTACAGGGGTTACGAGCTTAGCCGGGCCCTTCTGAAAATGCTTGCGGTGCGCGCAAGGCCCAGCCAGGCGCATAATCCCTGTTATTTACACGCATGGCCCTTTTAAATTCTGGCCGAGAATGTTTGTGGCAAGTTTAATTGTTGGGGGATACTGGATGCTTTGGGAGGTTCGCTGCAGACAACAAGAGGAACAACAACAACCTCAAGAACAGGCAAGGGCAGTTCCAAGCCCTCCTAGGGAAGTCCCTGCACTGGAGACTGAGCCATTGGTCCCGCAGGGTCTGGGCCCACAGAAGCGCCTGGCACGCAGGCAGCCATGGCAGAGGAGATACAGGGAGTGCATCTTTCCTCCATGATCATCATTGCTAGGCATGGTCCAATAAAACAAATCGGAAGGCAGTCCCACGTAGCCAACGCAAAAAACAACAAAGGGACTACCTTACACCGTGGAAGATTTTATTAGAGATGCCCGACTCGAACTGAGTTTCGCCAACAAGGCTGCATCAGGGGCTAAAATGTTAAAAAACAATAAATCATTTTATACAGAGAAAGATTTTTTAAAAAACACTTCTGGTAACCCAAAAAAACTCTATCATAAAAAACATTTTTATACAATATACCAAAAACATGGAAAAATACTTATTTCTATATCAAATACTCATCACAAAGATGTAAAAAATCCATTCGTAACCTACATATCCTAACATTTTTATATTGTATAGCAAGATCTTAAAGATATAATTGTCAATCTCTCATACTTATACGAAACAGCAACACACATATATATGTAGAGAACGGGGATAATTACCTTTATGTTGTAAACATACTCTCACCACAGTAAGAGTCAATATACCAATCTGTAAATTGGTTGTTGCAATAAAACTAGACAAAAAACACAATTGAAAGTTATTTAAGCAAACTAATAATCACATATTATAAATTCTTATATATGATAAAATAGAAAATTTTATTAAATATATCCTTAAACCATAACTGATATTAAAAAATGTTTATAATATTTGTATTATGATGATGTATTGCCTAATATATGTATTGTTACACTAAAAAATTTTTTAGAAAGAAAATTTTTTGGGGGTGTCACTGCATCCATAATGATTTATACTCAATCGAAGAAAATGACATCTTTTTCTTTTTGTTCAAAATTGATTTCAAAATATTAATGGTATTTGGAAAACACAAAAAAGAATTTTACTAGAAACCAAAAACACTCTAAATCTTAACATACATTCAAAGGAGATACAGTCAACATAGCATTCTGTTAAAAACTAACTAGTACTGCAGTTAAATGAATTCACTTACAATATATTTATTTATATAACCATTCAAACCAAACAAGGTATAAAAATGTGAGATCAAAATAATGATGAACATATCAACTATGCATTCCAATCAATTAATAAAATACAAAGCTTTAAAAGCTAAAAAGACAGAATATTCAAAATTGCTGCAACAATTAATTTAAAGATTTTAGCGATCTAGCTATGTCCAATATTGATAGATGCATCAACTATGCATACAAATCAATTAATAAAATGCAAAGCTTTAAAAAAAAGACAGAATATTCAAAAATGTTGCAACAATTAATTTAAAGATTTTAGCGATCTAGCTATGTCCAATATTGATAGATGCATCAACTATGCATACAAATCAATTAATAAAATACAAAGCTTAAAAAGTTAGAAAAACAGAGTATCTAAAACCAATGCAGCCATTAATTTGAAAATTCAGCGATCTAGCTATGTCCACTTTGTAGAGCTAGAAACTGACTAAATGCATAAAACTCAAAATAATGATATATAAGATCAAAGTGATGAATATATCAACTATTCATGCAAACATACTCAACAGGATGATATATGAGATCAAAATGATGAATATATCAACTATGCATTCAAAACAATTAATGAAATACAAAGCTTTAAAAGCAGAAAAGAACAAAATATTTAAAGAAGCTGTAACCATTGATTTGAAAATTTAGCGATCTAGCTATGTCCAATATCAATGAATATAACAACTAGTAGAATACAAAGCTTGAAAGCTAAACAAAAAAATATGAGAAAATGCTGCAACCATTAATTTGAAAATTTTTAGCGATCTAGCTATGTCGAATATCAATGGTATAAAACTTACTAATGTCATTAAATGCAAAAAGAACTTCAAAAAACATCATACCAAAACACTGAGAAGTTTGACAATTGAATGACAGCAGAGTGATGAAAAAAACCTTACTAATCTTAAACTAAATGCTGCGATTAAATTTTATCTCACATCACAATTATTGAACTCCTTCCACTCTTAACATCCACTCCAAAGAATGTCAGCCATTACCTTTCAAACAGCGTTCTGTCCAAAAACAAATGTCACTGCAACTAGGGGAATCCATTAGTGATGTAGTCATTTATATAGTCAGCTCAAGAACAAAACCGCGCCAAAAACCTGTGACGTCATTTCCTTCCAAACTTTTCAATCAACCAAATACATTAACTCTGCAGTCAATTCAAAAGATGAAGAAATAAATTATGAAACATAAAAAATATAGGATACTGGATCCATTTGTGAAAGGATTGTTTGAAAAAAAAATTTTCGTCAAAAAGTGTGACGTCATTTCCTTCGATTCTGTACACATTCATTACAAAGTGTGATCCAGGAATACTGCAGCCATTACTAGTTAGGCACGATACATTTCTGTAATAAATGTTACAATTGTAACACATCAAATTAAACCTTGCTTATATGAAATGGTGTGGTTATTATGTGTCATTCATTCAGCTTGGTAGAACCAAACATCTAAACCTATTGTCATAGGTACTATGTTGCACCACTCTTTCCATGCCAGACAAATTAGCCTTTCAAAGGAATAGACCTAACTCTTGTAAAGAACAATGTGTATATGTGGTCACATCAACCCAAATCAGGTATGCAATATAACAAAGGGTATCCACCTACAACCAGATCTAGACAGATAGAAGTACAAGAAGATAAGGCTCAGTTAAGAGACCGTAGTCCAGTTTTAGAAAGGAACAATAAGAGAATGAGAAGAATCTCAGGACTCACTCCAGAACCATCCTTACCTCTTTTCTCTCCAACACATGTTTCACAGACACAACCGCTACATGCAAACCAAGAACCTCGTACGGCTTCAAAAAACGAACAACTTTGTCACTTAGGAAAGATTTGGAGGAGGGACTCTTGGGCGCAGGAACAGGAAGCAGACAAATGGGATTATCAGAATTACAGGGGGAATTACAGAGGGAGAGGAAGAGGTTGGTTCAGGGGGAGAGGGCGAGGCAAGACCTTTTACAATCAACAACATCAGAACCCATGGCAGTGAAGGAAAGCACTGTTATGAATATATCAGAGCATAGGCTAAATACTTATGAATTGTCTGTATTGGAAAAAGGTCTTTCCTTTGTACCTACGCCTAAGTATAATGCTTTTCAAACACGCATTGATGTGTTTAAATTTGTACGGAAATTGAAGATAATGGAATTTTTTTCAAATAAACCAGGTTATGTCGATCAATCAATTGTTAAAAAATCCAGTAAGTGGTTACCTACTGGACCAACGAATCCATTGATTTCCACCTTTCAAACATTGGTCTTAAAGGACATTGAGAAATTAGAGGGGAAACACAATTATGTGACACATAACATTGCAAAGGAAGAAAGGATGGCTATCGAAAGTTTACAAAAGAATGACAAGATTGTCATAAAACCTGCTGATAAAGGAGGAAAAATTGTGATAATGGATAGGCAAGAGTACATTACAGAAATAAATAGACAGCTTTCGGATACAACCTTTCACAGTAAATTAAAGAATAACCCGACAGATTCAATTAAGAAAGAGATAGATGACATTTTGGATATAGCAAAGAAAACCAATATTCTCACTAAGAAAGAATAGAGTTTCTCACAGTGTCCAATCCAATCATGCCTACTATATATATACTCCCTAAGATACACAAATCTGTGACAGCACCTCCAGGTAGACCTATTGTTTCCGCTATGGGTTCCTTGCTGGAACCGATCTCAAAGTTTATAGACAAATTTTTGAGACCACATGTTCCTAAGATTACCTCATACGTGAAAGACTCGAATGATATCATCAACACCTTAGAAGCTTTTAACATGGAAGATAATGACGTCATTTTGGTTTGCTTGGATATCGAATCCCTGTACACCAACATACCACAATTAGAAGCACTTACCATCATAGAAGGTATCTTACATAGACGTGAAGAGTCCAAACGTATCCCTACATGGGTAATTTTAGAACTGGCAAGGATAGCTCTCACAAAAACATTTTTTAGGTTTGGGAATGACTATTACCTACAATGCAAAGGTGTGGCCATGGGCACCACCATGGCACCGTCCATTGCCAACCTATATGTCAATGCATTTGAAGAAAAAATGAGATTAGACCAACAATATATGCAGAATATCATTCTATGGCGTAGATACATCGATGATGTCCTTATGATTTGGAAAGGTGATATAAATGGTTTGGCTCCTTTTCTAAACTGGTTGAATAGTATAGATAATAATTTAAAATTCACCATGACATTTTCAAAAGAAACAATCTCATATTTGGACATTCAGATTACAGTGCGGGATGGCAAGTTGGTTATGGATCTTTACAAAAAACCCACCGACACTAACAAATTTTTAGATTATACTAGCTGACATAACAAATCAATGAAAAATAATCTACCCTATTCCCAGTTTCTTAGGATACGAAGATTATGTACTGAAGAGGAGGTGTTTGAAAAGAGGGCAAAGGAACTCGAAGTGAGATTTACACAGAAGAATTATCCAAAGTCACACATAGAGGCTGGATATATGAGAGCCAGAACCCAAGAGAGACAAACATTATTGAAACCCAAACAGAAAATAACAAAGGATGTGGTGGCTTTTCCCTCTAACATACAACCACATGACCATAAGATTGTCAGAGTTATTAAGAAAATTGGGAGATTGTGCAGAACCTAGAATGTTTTGAGAACAGGAGACTAATTATTGCAAATAGACGAGAACGTAATTTGAAAGATTTTCTTGTTCCCTCTGCACTCCCACAGAAACAGACTAAAGATGTGAGACCTCTTGGACATCACCCATGCGGCCATTGTACAGTATGTCCAGTAAACCCTAAAACGAAACAGATCTTGTTTAATAACCATTTAGAACCGTACAAACTGACACAGTTTACAAATTGTCAGAGCGAGGGTGTAGTGTATGTAGCCTACTGCCCATGCATGAAATTCTATATTGGCAAAACTGTTCGGTCCCTGAATAAGCGATTGATTGAGCACAGAAGTGCTATAAACAGAAAAATTGAGGGGAAACCGTTGGTTGAACACTCTAACCAGGCGAATCACAAATTTGAAGACTACAAATTTTGTGTTTTATATAAGCCTAGAATGAATTGGAGAGGGGGAGACTTAGATATAAATTTACTACGTATGGAACAACGGCTGATCTATAAATTCAATACTATGGAACCTCTAGGTTTAAACCAAGAGATAGATTTTTCTCATTTACAAGAGTTAGGTCTATTCCTTTGAAAGGCTAATTTGTCTGGCATGGAAAGAGTGGTGCAACATAGTACCTATGACAATAGGTTTAGATGTTTGGTTCTACCAAGCTGAATGAATGACACATAATAACCACACCATTTCATATAAACAAGGTTTAATTTGATGTGTTACAATTGTACATTTATTACACGAAATGTATCGTGCCTAACTAGTAATGGCTGCAGTATTCCTGGATCACACTTTGTAATGAATGTGTACAGAATCGAAGGAAATGACGTCACACTTTTTGACGAAAATTTTTTTTTCAAACAATCCTTTCACAAATGGATCCAGTATCCTATATTTTTTATGTTTCATAATTTATTTCTTCATCTTTTGAATTGACTGCAGAGTTAATGTATTTGGTTGATTGAAAAGTTTGGAAGGAAATGACGTCACAGGTTTTTGGCGCGGTTTTGTTCTTGAGCTGACTATATAAATGACTACATCACTAATGGATTCCCCTAGTTGCAGTGACATTTGTTTTTGGACAGAACGCTGTTTGAAAGGTAATGACTGACATTCTTTGGAGTGGATGTTAAGAGTGGAAGGAGTTCAATAATTGTGATGTGAGATAAAATTTAATCGCAGCATTTAGTTTAAGATTAGTAAGGTTTTTTTCATCACTCTGCTGTCATTCAATTGTCAAACTTCTCAGTGTTTGGTATGATGTTTTTTGAAGTTCTTTTTGCATTTAATGACATTAGTAAGTTTTATACCATTGATATTCGACATAGCTAGATCGCTAAAAATTTTCAAATTAATGGTTGCAGCATTTTCTCATATTTTTTTTGTTTAGCTTTCAAGCTTTGTATTCTACTAGTTGTTATATTCATTGATATTGGACATAGCTAGATCGCTAAATTTTCAAATCAATGGTTACAGCTTCTTTAAATATTTTGTTCTTTTCTGCTTTTAAAGCTTTGTATTTCATTAATTGTTTTGAATGCATAGTTGATATATTCATCATTTTGATCTCATATATCATCCTGTTGAGTATGTTTGTATGAATAGTTGATATATTCATCACTTTGATCTTATATATCATTATTTTGAGTTTTATGCATTTAGTCAGTTTCTAGCTCTACAAAGTGGACATAGCTAGATCGCTGAATTTTCAAATTAATGGCTGCATTGGTTTTAGATACTCTGTTTTTCTAACTTTTTAAGCTTTGTATTTTATTAATTGATTTGTATGCATAGTTGATGCATCTATCAATATTGGACATAGCTAGATCGCTAAAATCTTTAAATTAATTGTTGCAGCAATTTTGAATATTCTGTCTTTTTAGCTTTTAAAGCTTTGTATTTTATTAATTGATTGGAATGCATAGTTGATATGTTCATCATTATTTTGATCTCACATTTTTATACCTTGTTTGGTTTGAATGGTTATATAAATAAATATATTGTAAGTGAATTCATTTAACTGCAGTACTAGTTAGTTTTTAACAGAATGCTATGTTGACTGTATCTCCTTTGAATGTATGTTAAGATTTAGAGTGTTTTTGGTTTCTAGTAAAATTCTTTTTTGTGTTTCCAAATACCATTAATATTTTGAAATCAATTTTGAACAAAAGAAAAGATGTCATTTTCTTCGATTGAGTATAAATCATTATGGATGCAGTGACACCCCCAAAAAATTTTCTTTCTAAAATTTTTTTAGTGTAACAATACATATATTAGGCAATACATCATCATAATACAAATATTATAAACATTTTTTAATATCAGTTATGGTTTAAGGATATATTAATAAAATTTTCTATTTTATCATATATAAGAATTTATAATATTGTGATTATTAGTTGCTTAAATAACTTTCAATTGTGTTTTTTGTCTAGTTTTATTGCAACAACCAATTTACAGATTGGTATATTGACTCTTACTGTGGTGAGAGTATGTTTACAACATAAGGTAATTATCCCCGTTCTCTACATATATATATGTGTTGCTGTTTCGTATAAGTATGAGAGATTGACAATTAATATCTTTAAGATCTTGCTATACAATATAAAAATGTTAGGATATGTAGGTTACGAATGGATTTTTTACATCTTTATGATGAGTATTTGATATAGAAATAAGTATTTTTCCATGTTTTTGGTATATTGTATAAAAATGTTTTTTATGATAGAGTTTTTTTTGGGTTACCAGAAGTGTTTTTTAAAAAATCTTTCTCTGTATAAAATGATTTATTGTTTTTTAACATTTTAGCCCCTGATGCAGCCTTGTTGGCGAAACTCAGTTCGAGTCGGGCATCTCTAATAAAATCTTCCACGGTGTAAGGTAGTCCCTTTGTTGTTCATTGCTAGGCATGCCAGAGGATTATGTGGTTAGCAGGTATCGCCCCAGCTCTTGGGCTATCCTGGAATTATATAAAGAAATCCAAGGGGAGCTAGATCCCGTCACGGAAAGGTCCCACGCTGTGCCTGGCCTCAGTAAACTGTTGGCTACTCTCCATTTCATGGCAACCAACTCCTTCCAAACAACAGAGGGGTTGTGGGGGCAATATCCTAAACCACTTTTTCCTGCTGTCTGGAACAGGTCATCACAGCAGTCTCTGATGGCATTAATCGCTACATAGCATTTTCTTGGGACAGGCAGGACTTGATGGTCTTGAAGAGAGGCTTTTGTGCCTTCACAAAATTTCCCAATGTTCTTGGAGCTACTGACTGCACTCACGTGGCCATCATTCTACCCCATGACAGGGAGGAGATGTAAACGCAACAGAAAGCTCTTCCACTCCATCAATGTGCAAGTGGTCTGTGACGCTTGAATGCACATCTTGAGCATGGAGGCCAGGTACCCGGGAGCCGTGCACAATTCCTTTATACTTAGGTAATTGGGCCTGTGTGAAAATTTTGAGGGTGGCCTGTACGGTGACAATTGGCTCATAGGTAAGAGAGACACTTCTTTCTCTATTCCATCTCTGGCTATGTGTTTGTGGCAAACAGCACGGTGGTGGGGGGGAGGGACTGTGGGGGATGTAACAGCATTGCTGCCATGACAAGTGGCTTGTACATTTATGTCTGCAGGGCATTGCCCCAGGCCCTGCCTTTTTCTCCCCATGCTGCACAAACCTGCTAATCTTGTGAAGGCAAACACTGTTAGCTTCGTGGACCCTTGGGCCGACCGGAACCGATGGATGGAATGCTGTGAGGGTTTGCAGCAGTGGTCCCGACCAGGAGGCGGCAGAGGCAGGCTTGAGGATGGCCGGAGGAAGAACCACAGAAGACCCTATGCGACCAAGGGCTCAGAAGGAAGATGAAGAGGAGGCGAGACTGGCCTGGTGGTAGAAGGTCTTCGCCCTGGAAGCCGGTACTCCCCCGAGAGGAGCTCGTAAGAGTCCGGCCGCTGGGACTTAGGAGATTCACCCTGGAAGCCGGTGCCCCCCCAGGAGGAGCCCGTAGGGACCCGGCCGCTGGGACTTAGGCGGGTCTTCGGAGATGGGGTCTTGATGGAGTCCTAGGTAGAGAACCAGAGGGTCGTCGCTCACCAGGCCAATGTCGTGCACCAGGGAATCACCGCTAGCCGATCCGGGGTCAGGAACCAGAGAATCACCGAAAGCCAAATCTGAGTCAGAAGCCAGAGGATCACCGAAAGCCAGTCCGAGTCAGGAGCCAGAGAATCACCGAAAGCCAGTCCGCGTCAGGAGCAAGGGAGAATCACCAAAAGCCAGTCCGAGTCAGGAGCCAAGGAATCACCGAAAGCCAATCCGAGTCAGGAGCAAGGGAGGTCAGGAAATGAAGCAGGAACACCGCAACTGGAAGCAGGGACACCCTGGGAACCTCGTTGCAAGGCAGGGAAACCTGGGACTGCAGGGCTTACATAGCCCTGCAGCGTCTGACGTCATCCGAGGGAGGAGCAGGGCTTTCCCGCGCTGGCCCCTTTAAATTTAGTGCTGGGACGCGCGCGCGCGTCTAAGGGGGCGGGGCCAGCCGCGGCAGGACGCCGACTGCTCCGTCGGAGCAGGAGCGCGGCGTTAGAGGCCCCAGCAGGCCTAGGCGAGGCGGACACGGGCCGGAACCGCGTCGGTGGTAAGTGGCGATCCCGGGGCCGACCCGGGATCGCAACAAACAATGCCCTAAAGCTTGGTGTGTGAGCAGGCACCATACAGTTTCTATGTGTTCACTTTCAAAATTGCCCTGTTTCTATCGACCCATTGGGAGCAATTGAAATCTCACTGGTTAATCACAAGCATGAGGTATCCACACTGCTGGTACTGCCAGATCACGTGTGGCCTGTTAGTGATGCGTCAGCCAGAATGCCTGCCACAGTTTGTCTTGACCCTCACACAGCTAAACCAGAAGCAGTGTCCTGTGCATTGTGGGGCCAGGCATATTCCCTGTGTCAGGGCTCACAAATTGGTTTCTCTGGAGTTCATACTGCAAAGCCGGCAGGGACTTGCCCAATCACACTATGCGGTAACTAATGTTTTTTCTGATAGCACAGGTACGTCAGCTGTTATGTACTGCTTCAAGTTTGGCTGACTGCTACACACCAGCAGCCTTAGCTCAGTTGTGAGGGCCTGGCATTTGTTGGAATCCCTAGATGCAATTTAGTAGTCCTGAAGAACAGAGCTACATTTGGCTACTGCTATCCTGCACATATACTGGCCCAGAACAATGTGGCATGCACTTAGTTTAGGGATGGCCTTTAAGGCTCAGGCAAAGCTACAGGCTAGCTTCCACCATCTTATAGGATGCTGTGGTTTGCCAGCCAGATCTGCAAGTGACTGTGCTATGATTGATGCCTTAAATCTGTCGTTGCCGCCGGAGATTCTAGGTACAGTTGCAAGACCTGGCTTCTTACTTTGCTGCCATTTCCAACACTGAGGCAGATACGAGGTACAATAAGGCCTTATGATCTGTCTGCTATGTCATCAAATGCACCTTCGGATTTCTCAAAAGTCAGTTTCGCTGTTTGGACAAGATGGGTGGAGCTTTAATGAATGCCACACCCAAAGTCGGAGATACAGTGCTGCTCTGCTGTGTCTTTCATAATCTCATCCTATGCCATTGATTACCAGTGGAGATACATCCGGATCTCCCCCCGGATCCCCCATGTGTCCTAGCAAGAGCCGAGGACACCACGCTAAGTGGCAGTCAGCTTCGCCAGAACCTTATATAAAGCTACTTTGCCTAATAGGCCTCACCTACCACATCCCCTTCCAGGGAAGGAAGGCCGGTAGAGTGTCAGTATAGGATTCGTGTGTAATAGAAAAGACTTATGCCTACTTAGGATACCTCTTGGCAATGGTGCAGTAGACTGTACTTGAAAAACAGTGGGCAAAGTAAAGATAACATGAAATACATGTGGCTGCCATAATGTGTTCTGCCCGATAGTGAGACTAAAAGAGGCATGTGTGGCATGTGACTTTGTGTATGACTGCCAACGCAGTGTTCACAGCTTAGTCTAGCCAGTACCGTTTGGCTTGCCGGTCTTACCCAGCAGAGCGCATCCTAGTCCTCACATGTGGGTGAGATAGTGCCATGAGACACCAGCTGGGCTTTGAGCATGGAGAGCAGCAGCTCTAGAAATGCTGTAAATCTCAATTAGCTCTGAAGCATAAAGGTACAGCCTAAAGATACAGGTAGACAGTTTAAGGTTTCATTGACAGAGTTACCATTTTACTATCTCATTCTGTAGCTGACAGACATGTGCATGTGAAGTTATACATCTGTACTGGAGAACATTAGTGTCACATAGCCATGCCATGACACAGCTGACACCACTGGTTCAGGAGTTTCAGAACAACTGCTGACTAGGTTTACCAACTGGCTCCAGATTTACAGGACATGTTGATCCAGTCCATAAGAACATAAGAAAATGCCATACTGGGTCAGACCAAGGGTCCATCAAGCCCAGCATCCTGTTTCCAACAGTGGCCAATCCAGGCCATAAGAACCTGGCAAGTACCCAAAAACTAAGTCTATTCCATGTTACCGTTGCTAGTAATAGTGGTGGTTATTATCTAAGACAACTTAATTAATAGCAGGTAATGGACTTCTCGTCAAAGAACTTATCCAATCCTTTTTTAAACACAGCTATACTAACTGCACTAACCACATCCTCTGGCAACAAATTCCAGAGTTTAATTGTGCGTTGAGTAAAAAATAAATTTCTCCGATTAGTTTTAAATGTGCCCCATGCTAACTTCATGGAGTGCCCCCCTAGTCTTTCTACTATCCGAAAGAGTAAATAACCGATTCACATCTACCCGTTCTAGACCGCTCATGATTTTAAACATCTCTATCATATCCCCCCTCAGCCATCTCTTCTCCAAGCTGAAAAGTCCTAACCTCTTTAGTCTTTCCTCATAGGGGAGCTGTTCCATTCCCCTTATCATTTTGGTAGCCCTTCTCTGTACCTTCTCCATCGCAATTATATCTTTTTTGAGATGCGGCGACCAGAATTGTACACAGTATTCAAGGTGTGGTCTCACCATGGAGCGATACAGAGGCATTATGACATTTTATGTTTTATTCACCATTCCCTTTCTAATAATTCCCAACATTCTGTTCTCTTTTTTGACTGCCGCAGCACACTGTACCGACGATTTCAATGTGTTATCCACTATGACACCTAGATCTCTTTCTTGGGTTGTAGCACCTACTATGGAACCCAACATTGTGTAATTATAGCATGGGTTATTTTTCCCTACATGCATCACCTTGCACTTATCCACATTAAATTTCATCTGCCATTTGGATGCCCAATTTTCCAGTCTCACAAGGTCTTCCTGCAATTTATCACAATCTGCTTGTGATTTAACTACTCTGAACAATTTTGTGTCATCTGCAAATCTGATTATCTCACTCGTCGTATTTCTTTCCAGATCATTTATAAATATATTGAAAAGTAAGGGTCCCAATACAGATCCTTGAGGCACTCCACTGTCTACTCCCTTCCACTGAGAAAATTGTCCATTTAATCCTACTCTCTGTTTCCTGTCTTTTAGCCAGTTTGCAATCCACTAAAGGACATCGCCACCTATCCCATGACTTTTTACTTTCCTAGAAGCCTCTCATGAGGAACTTTGTCAAACACTTTCTGAAAATCCAAGTATACTACATCTACCGGTTCACCTTTATCCACATGTTTATTAACTCCTTCAAAAAAGTGAAGCAGATTTGTGAGGCAAGACTTGCCCTGGGTAAAGCCATGCTGACTTTGTTCCATTAAACCATGTCTTTCTATATGTTCTGTGATTTTGATGTTTAGAACACTTTCCACTATTTTTCCTGGCACTGAAATCAGGCTAACCGGTCTGTAGTTTCCCGGATCACCCCTAGAGCTCTTTTTAAATATTGGGGTTACATTTGCTATCCTCCAGTCTTCAGGTACAATGGATGATTTTAATGATAGGTTACAAATTTTTACTAATAGGTCTGAAATTTCATTTTTTTAGTTCCTTCAGAACTCTGGGGTGTATACCATCCGGTCCAGGTGATTTACTACTCTTCAGTTTGTCAATCAGGCCTACCACATCTTCTAGGTTCACCGTGATTTGATTCAGTCCATCTGAATCATTACCCATGAAAACCTTCTCCATTACGGGTACCTCCCCAACATACTCTTCAGTAAACACCGAAGCAAATAAATCATTTAATCTTTCCGCGATGGCCTTATCTTCTCTATGTGCCCCTTTAACCCCTCGATCATCTAACGGTCCAACTGACTCCCTCACAGGTTTCTGCTTCGGATATATTTAAAAAAGTTTTTACTGTGAGTTTTTGCCTCTACAGCCAACTTCTTTTCAAATTCTCTCTTAGCCTGTCTTATCAATGTCTTACATTTAACTTTCCAATGTTTATGCTTTATCCTATTTTCTTCTGTTGGATCCTTCTTCCAATTTTTGAATGAAGATCTTTTGGCTAAAATAGCTTCTTTCACTTCCCCTTTTAACCATGCCTGTAATCGTTTTGCCTTCTTTCCACCTTTCTTAATGTGTGGAATACATCTGGACTGTGCTTCTAGAATGGTATTTTTTAACAATGACCACACCTCTTGGACATTTTTTACTTTTGTAGCTGCTCCTTTCAGTTTTTTTCTAACAATTTTTCTCATTTTATCAAAGTCTCCCTTTTGAAAGTTTAGCACGAGAGCCTTGGATTTGCACACTGTTCCTCTTCCAGTCATTAAATCAAATTTGATCATATTATGATCACTATTGCCAAGCGGCCCCACCACCGTTACCTCTCTCACAAAGTCCTGTGCTCCACTGAGAATTAGATCTAAAATTGCTCCCTCTCTCGTTGGTTCCTGAACCAATTGCGCCATAAAGCTATCATTTATTCCATCCAGGAACGTTATCTCTCTAGCATGTCCCGATGATACATTTACCCAGTCAATATTGGGGTAATTGAAGTCTCCCATTATTACCGCACTACCAATTTGGTTAGCTTCCTTAATTTCTCTTAGCATTTCACTGTCCGTCTCACCATCTTGACCAGGTGGACGGTAGTATACCCCTATCACTATAGTCTTCCCCGACACACAAGGGATTTCTACCCATAAAGATTCAATTTTGTATTTAGTCTCATGCAGGATGTTTATCCTGTTGGACTCTATGCCATCCCGGAAATAAAGTGCCACACCTCCTCCCGGGTGCTCCTCTCTGTCATTGTGATATAATTTGTACCCCGGTATAGCACTGTCCCATTGGTTATCCTCTTTCCACCATGTTTCTGAGATGCCAATTTTGTCTATGTCATCATTCACTGCTATACATTCTAATTCTCCCATCTTACTTCTTAGACTTCTGGCATTAGCATACAAACATTTCAAAGTTTGTTTTTTGTTTGTATTTTCATTCTGCTTTTTAATTGATAGGGATAAGTTAGAATTTTTTAGCTCAGGTGAGTTTTTAGTTACAGGTACTTGGACTATTTTTCTAATTATTGGAACCTCACTGTCAGGATGCCCTAATTCTACTGCATCATTAGTATCCTTTGAAGATACCTCTCTCTGAAGCATGCGCTGCTGAGCGACTGTCAGCTTTCCCCTTTGTTCTAGTTTAAAAGCTGCTCTATCTCCTTTTTAAAGGTTAGCGCCAGCAGTCTGGTTCCACCCTGGTTAAGGTAGAGCCCATCCCTTCAGAAGAGACTCCCCCTTCCCCAAAAGGTTCCCCAGTTCCTAACAAAACTGAATCCCTCTTCCTTGCACCATCGTCTCAACCACGCATTGAGACTCCGGAGCTCTGCCTGCCTCTGGTGACCTGCGCATGGAACAGGGAGCATTGCTACCCTGGAGGTTCTGGATTTAAGCTTTCTACCTAAGAGCCTAAATTTGGCTTCCATGACCTCCCTCCCACATTTTCCTATGTCGTTGGTGCCCACATGTACCATGACAGCCGGCTCCTCCCCAGCACTTTCTAAAATCCTATCTAGGTGACGTGTGAGGTCCGCCACCTTCGCACCAGGTAGGCATGTTACCAGGCGATCCTCACACCCACCAGCCACTCAGCTATCTACATTCCTAATAATCGAATCACCAATTATGACGGCCGACCTAATCCTTCCCTCCTGGGCAGTAGGCCTTGGGGAGATATCCTCAGTGCGAAAGTCAATGCATCACCTGGAGAACAGGTCCTTGCTGGTTGGTGCTCTCCCATCATGAGACCTTCTTCCTCCAAGGCAGCACCAGGGCTGCTAGTCTGAAGTTGGGACTTGACTACTATGTCCCTGAAGGTCTCATCTATATACATCTCCTTCTGCCTCAGCTCCTTCAGGTCTGTCACTCTAGCCTCCAGAGATTGGACTCATTCTCTGAGAGCCAGGAGCTCTTTGCATCGCATGCACATGTACAACTTCTCACCAGTGGGTAAAAAATCATACATGTGACACTCGATGCAAAAGACTGGGAAGTCCCCCTCTTGCTGCTGGACTGCTGCCTTCATCTCAATTTTGATCAGTTCCTAGTTAGGTTTTAGGTTGCTATGGGAGTAGGAATGTGTCTAATGTCCTTTAAATGTATTAGTGAATTCACTATGTGTCTGGTAGTGGCCTACCGGGGTCTGATCGAATTCTCAATAAAGTTTTTCTTGATTTTTTTTTTTTTTTTGTGAAAGTGGCACCTGCCTATAAATTAAGGGATGAGCTAGGGGTGGGTGGGCTGGGAAATATAAACAGTCTAACTTCAGTTAGTCAGAGTGACTCACTGCTCTCTTGATTAACAAATGTTGGTCCCTATTCAAACCCAATCACACTACCTCAACACCTTTCCAAAGCGAGTAACTGAGCTGAACTATTCAACTTTTTTTACTTAGGTATACACTGCTCCTAGCTTATTTCTAGCTTCTGGCTACTTTTTGGGTTTTTTTTCAATACAAACACTCAGTTTGTATTAAATACAAACACTCAGTTCTTTAAGTCTGCAGAACACTCAGTTCTACAGACTTTTAAAAATAAACACTCTACCTACTGCTTACTAGCTACCTTATTGACTATTAAAAATACAAACAGTCTAACTTGTTTATTCACTGCCTTTCTGACTATTAAAGGCACAAACACACTAAATAATATTCCCAAATAATTAACTTTGCCCCAATACTTTTTAAAAAGACAATGTCCCAAGCAAAAACTTACTGATTCCTTTCAGCCACCAGCAAGGTGATCCTCTCCTCTCAGTGTTCCCACAGTGTCCTGGTTTTACTCCCATGCATGCAAGTATTTATAGTCTTGGTTTTCCTAGGAAAAGCAATAGGGAAATCAGAACAAGTCCCAGTATGTAATAGCTTTAAAACCAGGACTTGATCTACCTGTCCTGAAAATAGGAACAAGTTGGCAACCCTACTGCTGACATCAGAGTGGTCATGTAGCAGGCCTTCACTTACAGCCTTGGGTAAAGGGCCTGTGCTACCTGGTGCCATTCCTACAATACTCACAGGTCCTTCTAAGGTACCATACCTCTTTGTGGTTGCATGCACCCATACATAGATGCACCCTATTACACCTAGCTCTGCTATTTGTCAATGATAATGTACAGAAGGTGAGGGCTGATTTTATGTATGTATTTATTTATTTTATTTATTTAAAAACTTTTCTATACCGTCGTAAGTTATATACCATCGCAACGGTTTACAAATAGGCACATAGACTAAGGTTAGTAAATCTAGGATATCGAACATTCTAACAGGTGCCAATAAAGTTCGGTTACAATTTCATAAATAAAATCATTATTTGAGTAATGTTGGTCAAGTCCAGGTATATTATTGAGTTACTATCTCTTTGAGATATTACTTCTTAAATGTAGGATTGAGTAAATTCATTCTCATCTGCATTCCTCTGTACTTTCATTCTCTACCCTCCACACTCTTTAGTGAAGGCTTTTTTAAAGAGCCAAGATGTAGGTTTGGTTATTTATTTATTTAAAATACTTATAAACCGCACCTCCAAAGTTCGGGGCAGTTTACAGTGAAAACATACATAAAGTTAAAATAAAATAAAAACAAACATAATAATAACATAATATAAAAAAACTAAGTAAAAATAAGCAAAAAAGAAAACAAGTACAAAATAATCTTGTAATAGGGAAATAGAGGAGGGAAAAATGAAGGGAGGCTACACAAAGATGCACATCTGGCTCTGTGAAGGAAGGATTGGAAATCAGATGGTGTCCTGCATTCACTTATATTTTCCAATTACCTCTGAGATGTCACCATCACAGTATAGTTTCTAATAGGGATGTGAATCGTTTTCCATATCGTCTTAACGATAGAAATCGTGTGGCAGGGCAAGAAAATCGTCTTAGGCACGATTTTTTAGTTAAAAAATCGTTAAAAATTGTTTTTTCCGATTAGTGCGCACTAACTCGAGTTAGTGCGCACTAACTGAAAATGATACAATTTGACACTTTTCAGGTCAGTTAAGGTCAGTTTAGGAATGAATATGTATTCCTATTGGCTGCCCTCTTATTTATTCATGTTACCAAGTTTCCTACTGACAGTATATGGGGGATGGGAAATGGAAACAGTTGGTAGCTTGACAAAAACAGTAATGTGATCAGTCAATGTGACTAGAACTTGTGCCCTAACCCTGATACCAGGGGTATTGTGATCTTCCTGCACACAGTGCCCTATCCCTATTAATACCAGGAGTGTTGTGATCTTCCTGCACACAGTGCCCTATCCCTAATACCAGGGGTGTTGTGATCTTCCTGCACACAGTGCCCTATTCCTGATACTGGGGGTGTTGTGATCTTCCTGCACACAGTGCCCTATTCCTGATACCGGGGGTGTTGTGATCTTCTTGCACACATCCCGATATCAGGGATAGGGCACTGCATGCAGGAAGATCACAACACTCCTGGTATTAATAGGGATAGGGCACTGCATGCAGGAAGATCACAACACTCCTGGTATTAATAGGGATAGGGCACTGCATGCAGGAAGATCACAACACCCCTGGTATCAGGGATAGGGCACTGTGTGCAGGAAGATCACAATACCCCGGAGGAGTGAGGGTCAGGCAGCTCCCCCCTGTCTGTGAAGCCAGCCTCTCACTAGTAATGCAGGGAGGGAGCTGTCTCAGACTTCAACATCCTCCCCCCCCCCCTTAGCCACACACCATTCACTAGCTGGGACATGGGGGAAGTCAGGAGTGAGGGTCAGGCAGCTCCCCCCTGTCTGTGAAGCCAGCCTCTCACTAGTAATGCAGGGAGGGAGCTGTCTCAGACTTCACCATCCCCCCCCCCCCCCCTCACCCACACACCATTCACTAGCTGGGACATGGGGGAAGTCAGGAGTGAGGGACAGGCAGCTCCCCCCTGTCTGTGAAGCCAGCCTCTCACTAGTAATGCAGGGAGGGAGCTGTCTCAGACTTCACCATCCTCCCCCCCCCCCCCTCACCCACACACCATTCACTAGCTGGGACATGGGGGAAGTCAGGAGTGAGGGTCAGGCAGCGCCCCCCTGTCTGTGAAGCCAGCCTCTCACTAGTAATGCAGGGAGGGAGCTGTCTCAGACTTCACCATCCTCCCCCCCCCCCCTCACCCACACACCATTCACTAGCTGGGACATGGGGGAAGTCAGGAGTGAGGGTCAGGCAGCTCCCCCCTGTCTGCGAAGCCAGCCTCTCACTAGTAATGCAGGGAGGGAGCTGTCTCAGACTTCACCATCCTCCCCCCCCTTCACCCACACACCATTCACTAGCTGGGACATGGGGGAAGTCAGGAGTGAGGGTCAGGCAGCTCCCCCCTGTCTGTGAAGCCAGCCTCTCACTAGTAATGCAGGGAGGGAGCTGTCTCAGACTTCACCATCCTCCCCCCCCCCCCCCCCCCTCACCCACACACCATTCACTAGCTGGGACATGGGGGAAGTCAGGAGTGAGGGTCAGGCAGCTCCCCCCTGTCTGTGAAGCCAGCCTCTCACTAGTAATGCAGGGAGGGAGCTGTCTCAGACTTCACCATCCTCCCCCCCCCCCCCTCACCCACACACCATTCACTAGCTGGGACATGGGGGAAGTCAGGAGTGAGGGTCAGGCAGCTCCCCCCTGTCTGTGAAGCCAGCCTCTCACTAGTAATGCAGGGAGGGAGCTGTCTCAGACTTCACCATCCTCCCCCCCCCCCTCACCCACACACCATTCACTAGCTGGGACATGGGGGAAGTCAGGAGTGAGGGTCAGGCAGCTCCCCCCTGTCTGTGAAGCCAGCCTCTCACTAGTAATGCAGGGAGGGAGCTGTCTCAGACTGGTATCAGGGTTAGGGCACTGTGTGCAGGAAGATCACAACACTCCTGGTATTAATAGGGATAGGGCACTGTAAGAGATGACTGTAGTAGATTGAATAAAGATCTGATGTTTCTGCTCTCCTCACACCAAACAAAACAACACACAAGCAGAGAAGCCCTTCTTACAAGCTGAGCTAGTGAGTTTAAGTAGGAGGAAAAGTAAACATACTGGTGCCAGTGTGGCTACTTAAAAAATACACTTACCAACAATCAATTATATATATTTGAACTGTGTACAGTTCCAGCCAGGACCACCTTTCTAAAATGCACAGTGATTGGCAAATTCAACATGCACTAGCATTTCAGGTGCCTGCTAACAAAAATAATAAACAAACAAGTTCTAGTCACGTGATTGCTGATCATTACATTACTTTTTTTGTCAAGCTTCCAACTGTTTCCATTTCACATCCCCCCAACCATATTGGTAACATCAATAGATAAGAGCACAGCCAGCCAATAGGAATACATACATACATATTCATTCCTAAGTGACCTTTACTGACCTGGGAAGTGTGAACACTTTGTTTCATTTTCTGTTGGTGTTCGTTAGTTTCCAGTTCCATTTCCCATCCCCCCAACCATCACCTCAGTGGTAACCTTGGTAACATCAATAGATAAGAGGGCAGCCAGCCAATAGGAACACATATTCATTCCTAACTGACCTTCAGTGACCTGGAAAGTGTTTATTTGTATCATTTTCAGTTAGTGCGCACTAACGGGGAGTTAGTGCGCACTAACTCGAGTTAGTGCGCACTAACACGATTTAACGATTTTTAACGATAAATCGTTAGAATTTCTATTGTATCGTGTTCTATAACGATTTAAGACGATATAAACATTATCGGACGATAATTTTAATCGTTGAAAAACGATTCACATCCCTAGTTTCTAATGAATCTAAGAGTACCCACATCTCTCCTAAGCAAAGGCTTACAACAAAGAATCCAACGCTAAGGTGTATTCAAAGCTTTTTGCCTCGACTGACCTGTCACAGGTAGCCTTAGTCAGATATGGAGATGTCAAGATGCTGCAAGGCCCTTGGCCATTGTAACTTACAGATAGTCAGGTGGTGCTGCTGTATGTACATATGTATGTACCCAGAAAATATGCAGAGTAGTTTGCTTGAAGCAATAGCTAGTATCAATTACAGTCCTGATGCAATCTGTGACCACCCTTAAAGCACATAGGCTGAGCACTCATGGGCCAAACATCTTGCAGATTGTTCCATTTCCAACGATACTCCCCACATTTCTGTGGTTTTATAGTTGCAGGCCCTTGATGATCCACATAGCAAACACAACTTGTGGGCAATCAGGAAGAGCTGTCCTCTAGGCTGTACTGAAACCAAATTCAATGATAAGCTCTGTGTATAGCATTATGGCTAGAGAAACTGTTGTCAGCTGATGACTTCAGGAGCCTACAAGCTGCCTCCATAATAAATGGGCCACAGTACTGAATGAATAGGCCTACTGCTCCCAGAGGTCTCATGTGGTTGGCATGATGGCTGATGCCCTTGCTGTGTTGGTCTCTTGCAAGAGGCCCATATCAGTACCTCAAAATATGTTTCATATATGCCCTAACAGATGTTTTTTATGCAGCTGAATGTTCTCAATAGAAGGACCAAAATTATAGAACTGTCTGCCTGAATCTCTACAACTGACTCCAGACACAAAGAAATTCAAACTTGACCTAAAAACATGGCTATTTTATAATTGTTGCTGAGGTGGACTCTTAGCCCGAGGTGGAGTTGACGCTATCCTTGGGGAAGCCCCCATGGGTCCCCACCATTGGGAGGCAGAGCATAATGGGAAGTGGAGGCCAATTGGAACTTCACTAATACCCAGCCCTTGTTCCCCGCAGGTTAACCCTTGGGTACCGGGGCCGGCTGGTCTTAGGCGGGCCTCCACATGGTTGATCCCGTGGAGGGTGCTCAAGGCAGGGAGCCAGGAAGCAGCGGAGACACAGGGTCCAATTAAGCTGAGTTCAATACAAGGCCTGGATCCAGAAGCCCGGACAGGCTGAAGCAGGCTAAGAGTCAGGAACATTTTAAGTCCGGGTTTGTAAGTAGGCGAAAGCCTAAGAAAGGCCAAGTCCAAGTAGTCAGCTGGAGGCAAAGTCAGGTACAAGCTGGAGTCAGGCCAGGTGGCTGGAGACAAGGTCAGGTACAAGCTGGAATCAGGGCAGGTGGCTGGAGACAAGGTCAGGTACAAGCTGGAATCAGGGCAGGTGGCTGGAGACAAGGTCAGGTACAAGCTGAAGGGTCAGAGCCAGGGAATCCGTCCAAGGCGTGGTCAGGAACAAGCAAGGGTCAGAGCCAGAGAATCCGTACAAGGCGTGGTCAGGAACAAGCGAGGGTCAAGTCAGAGAATCCATCCAAAGCATGGTCAGGAACAAGTGAGGGTCAAGCCAAAGAATCCATCCAAAGGGTAATCAGGAAAGGAAGCTGGAACTGAAGTACATGGACTGGAACAGGAACGCAGGACTGGAACTAGGTCAGGTACAAGAATAGGAACACGAACAAGCAACAGCTAAGCACACGACTGGAAGCATGGAAACCTGTTGCCAAGGCAAAGACTGGATGGCGGAGCCTGCCTTAAGTAGCAAGGCCCTGTGATGTTATCATCCGGGCCACAGGAAAGTTTCCCGCCGCGGCCCCTTTAAAGTCGGGGAAGGTGCACACCTAAGGCAGACAGACTGAAACTACGTGGTAGTGGCGTCTCCCTTCGACACACGTGGGGGAGACCTGACTGGGGCCAGAGGAGGCCACGGAGCTACCAGAGGAACTTGGTAATGTAGCAGGAGCACGGGAGCATAGGAGACTGCCTACCACTGCCAAAGAGGAAGGGCCAGGCCCGGAACCCGAGCGATGGGGGTGAATAGAGCTGGTCGTGGGCCTGCCGCGCCAGGATATGCAACAGTACCCCTGCTTTTCGCACCCCTCTTGGAGGTCTGGGTTTGCCCAGATGGGCTTAGTGGAACTGCTGAAGAAGCTGTTAATCCAAGATGTTACAAGTTGGTTCCCAGGAATTTTCTTCGGGGCCTTACCCCTCCCAAGACAGGAGGTGCTCCCAATGGCGGCCTCTCCTCCGGACGTCCAAAACATCTTGAACTCGGTAGATCGTGTCGGTCTCCGAGATGACTTGAGAAGGTATAGAAGCCTTATGGGAAGGCCAAGAGAGCACTAGAGGCTTGAATAGTGAGACATGGAAGGAATTGAGTACTCCCAGCATAGGTGGCAGACTGAGATGATAGGTCACTGGGCCAATGCATCGAGTAACTGGGAAAGGCCCAATATACCTGGGAGCGAACCGCTGGCAAGGGAGCTTCAAAGAAATATGGCAGGTGCTCAGCCATACTTTGTCACCTGGTTGGAATTCAAGAGCAGGTCTGCGAAGGGTGTCCGAGGATCTTTTGGCACGTGCGACCGCTGGTGCAATTGTTGGTTAGTGTGCGTCTATAAGGCCTGAAGAGCAACTGTAGTTGCCTGGGCTGCTGGAGAAGACACTGAAAGAGGAATCGGCAAAGGAGGCTGTGGCTGTCTGCCATACACCAGAGAAAAAGGGGAGAATCCTGTGGCTGCAGCGATGTGAGAATTATGAGAGAATTCAGCACACGGGAATAGTTGGGCCCAGTTGTCTTGCTGGTCATTGGAGTAAGCATGGAGAAAGCACTTGAGGGAGCATTTCATCCATTCGGCTTGGCTGTTGGCCTGGGGTTGGTAGGCAGTGGTCAGGCTGATGGAAATCCCAAATATCCTGCATAAAGAGCATCAGTAGCAAGTGACAAACTGAGGCCCCCTAACGGAGGCAATGTCTACAGGTAACCCATGGAGTCAGAAAACATGGAGGAAGAACAGACGTGCAAGTTCAGGTGCTGAAGGTAAGGTGGGAAGTGGCACAAAATGAGACATTTTGGAGAACCTGTCCATGATCACCCAGATGAGTGTTCCCCATTGACATCGGAAGGCCCACCACGAAATCAGTGGACAGGTGAGTCCAGGGTTCTTCAGGGGCAGGTTGAGGCTGCAGCAGGCCCCAAAGTCGGCCCACCAGAGGATTTTGTTGGGCACACATAAGACAAGAGTCTACTTACACACGTGTATCAGAGGACATGGTGGGCCACCAATAGTAGCGCTGTAAGAGGGACAAAGTCCAAACGCGTCCAGGATGGTCAGCTACTCGAGTCATGTGCCCACTGTAGCACTTTTTCACAAAGCCTGCGGAGCACCACCATTTTCCCTGCAGGTATGGTTACGGTGGTGGGCAAAGAAATACAGGCAGGATCAATTATGTGGTGAGGCTCTTCTTGGGAATCTTTGGGTTCAAAGGAATGAGATAGGGCATCAGCCCGAAGATTCTTCTTGGCAGGACGTATCAAAGGTCAAAGTCTAATCGGGTGAAGAATAACACCCAGCAGGCTTGGCGAGCATTTAAATGCTGGGCGTGCCAGAGATGCTCAAGGTTCTTGTGGTCTATAAAAATTGTAAACCAATGTTGTGTGCCCTCCAGCCAAGGGCGCCATTCCTCGAGAGCAAGTTTAATTGCAAGGAGTTCTCGATCCCTGATGCTACAATTTTGTGAGAATAGAAGGAGCAAGGACGCAGGACCCCTTTTTGGGAATGCTGCCTTAGCACTGCTCCAGCTCCGATGGTGGAGGCATCAACTTTGATAATGAAGGGGCGGTTCGGGTCTGGGTGACACAGGCAGGGTCCTAACAAGAAGGCATCTTTCAGGGCTTGGAATGTGGCAGTCTCCTCTGGAGTCCAATTTTCCGTATCACTACCCTTGTGGGTAAAGGCCGTGAGAGGTGCAGCAACCAGAGAATAATTGGCTATGAAATGGTGGTAGTAGTTGGTAAAACCAAAGAACTGCTGGAGTGCCTGAAGGCCCGTAGGATGGGGTCAGTATTGGATGCTTCATAGATTACTGGGGTCTATGGAGAAGCCATGTCGGGAAACGATGTAACCCAGGAAGGGTAGGCTCTGTTTCTCAAACAAGCACTTATCTAGCTTGGTGAATAGATGATTCTCCCGCAAGCGCTGCAGCACCGTGCGGACATCCAAACGATGGGTGACAAGATCCTTAGAAAAGATAAGGATATCTTCCAGGTAGGTGACGACCTTCACATAGAGGAGGTCGCAAAAGATTTTGTTGATCATGCGTTAGAACACCGCAGGGTAGTTGCAAAGGCCAAATGGCATCTCAAGATATTCATAATGTCCATCCCTGGTATTAAACGCTGTCTTCCAGACATCTTCGGGACGGGTATGAACCAGGTTGTAGGCTCCTCACAAATCCAGCTTGGTAAAGTTAGTCGCCCCTTGGAAGTGATCAAATAACTCATTAATCAAGGGCAGAGGGTACTTATCCTTGTGAGTGATGTTGTTCAAGCCGCAATAGTCTATGCATGGTAGTAATGACCCTGTTACCATTCAGTGCCCTTCTGCATCTGTTGCTTCCATCGGGGCTGTCGGCCGCGTTCCTCGGCGGCATTCCCCAGTTGCAACGCAGGCTGACACATGCCACATCATGATTCCTCCCACCGCGGCATGTCATCGCCTTCTCTGGAAGTTCCTGCACGTCAGACGTGAGAAGAGCCGGTCACGGGAATGCTTATACCTAACTTAAAATCATCTAAACTTAGAGCATGCACAATCAAGGACAAAGTCATTTAAAATATGTTTCTGACCTCTTCCAGTCAATGTAAATGTTGATCTATAATATGTACGTCATGTTGTAAACCAAGGGGCAGGACTAGCTGTGCGGGCTAGTCCCACCCCATCTCCAATGACATCAGGAGGCGTCGGCTTAAGGCTCGAGCAGCGACGCTGGAATCAGCTCCCAGCTTCAGCGCAGGAGTTTCCTTTGATCATCGCTGCTGACTTAATTTGAGCTGTTACATCTTGCTCTACCTAAGCCACGCGAGCAAGTCCCACCCCACCTCCAACGTCATCAGGAGGCATCGGCTTAAGGCTTGAGCAGTGATGCTAGAGGTGCCGCGCACCGAGCGGCACACCGAAGGAGAGTGACAAAGGGGCTTGCCCCTTTATGCGCCCTTCGTGCGCACTCTATCCCCACACACTATAGCATTTGTCAATATTATTAACCTCTGTATTTTCTTTTTCAGTTTTCATCTCATCATAATAGCAATTTTGAAAATGAATATATCTACCATCTCAGGCAACGGAAGATATGGTCCATTACATCCTACTTATCATCAACCTAGACAACGGCATTTACTAACTATATCTACAATAAATATTACACCAAAAACTTCTGTCCTTTTGCTTACTTCATTCACAATTTAACTCATTAATGCACAATTAATCAGGGAAAAAATGCCAATTAACCATGATCTAATGGCGCATGGGCCAGCTATGTACACGTCCTGGTGGGAACCTCGGGGGCATCCCCTCCGGATGACGTAGTCTCACTACTTGTATTTAAGCAGACCAGCCCAATACACTGACGAGTTAGCAAGGACTTTCCTCGTTGCTGAATCCACCTACTTCGACCTTCGGTTCCTGTTCCTGGCTAGCTGTGGGAAACGATCTGAGTACCCATTCCTCAGGGGCTCTTTCGCATTCCTGGGCTATCCAGTCCTTGGAGGGCCTTCCTACCTTTGAACTCTTGTTTGTTCTACTTCTCAGGACTTCCTTCGGAACCATGTCTCGTGAGTACTTCCAGTACTTCTACTCTACCAAGTCTTGCTGGGATTACCTGCGGTGTACCCTGTACCACGAATCATTACCGCGTTCCTCTCAGCGGGATTCACTTCACCACTCTCTGCACTTCAGATTGCTTCCTCAATGTCATCTGAGCCTTCTGAGCTTCCGTACCTCTGACTACCTCCGTATCTCAACCTGTACCGTCATCCTCAGCATACCCTGCTTGCGGGCCACTACCGGATCTGTACACATGAGGTAATTCCTTCCGTGTTGGGAAAGATTGTCTGGCATACCCTGCACTGCGGGCCACTACCAGATCTGCACTTCCAAGGTAATTGCTCCACTACTGAGAAGGTTGTCTGGCATATCCTGCTCCG